>NC_133769.1:19612209-19912209 GCF_003597395.2 Chelonoidis abingdonii | reverse complement strand
AGCTATAGAGTTTATATGCCAGAATTCAAGCTTTCTTATTTTTGAGTACACAGAAATGTGCTAGGTTCCTTACGAAGCAAATGAAATCACAAGCCAACATTTTCAAAAGTGACTAATGATACTGGGTACCTCAATTGTTGGGTGACCCAACTTTTGAGAGCTCTTAAAGGAGTCAATTGATAATTAGTCTTGTAAGTGGAATACATCACCCATAGATATCATGGAGGGAAAAGAGGAGATGGCCAAAAATGTGCCCCTGGAGAACTCCAACAGAGAGGGGATGTGCAGTGAAGAAGGGTTACCAAAGAAAACAAATTAAAGTATTGTTAAAGGAGTAAGAGGAGAAGCAGTGAAGACAGAGTCTCAAAGACCAAGAGAAGACAAGTTATATGGTCAAGGACTTGGGAGTGACCAACTGTATCAAAGACAGCATAAAGGTCCATACGGATGCTGTATAAGCCTTGAAACTTAGCTACAAAAGAGCTCATTTGAGAGTAGATCTAGTAGCGAGTTTGATGCAATGAGGTTAATACAGAGTAGGTAGATAGCCTTACTAATGATCTTGGATGTGGGAGGGAAAGTGAATGGTAGCTGAAAATGGGAAGGGGCAAGAGCAGTTTTTAAAGGACAGGAGAAACTGGTGCATATTTATAAGGGAAAGTGCCAAAGGAGAGGGAAAGATTTACTGTGTTGGTAGGGTAAGCAGTTGGGGGCAGGGTAAAGGGTTTGTTGAGATAGTCAAAGGAACAATGTAGTAGTTGCAGGAGAAGAGTAAGTGAGAGTTCTCAAAGGTTATGTCTACACTATCACTGGATCAATGCTCCGGCGTTCGATGCACCAGGGGTCAATTCAGTGGGTCTAGTGAAGACCCGCTAAATCAACGGCAGATCACTCTCTGGTCGATCCCAGTACTCCACCAGGAATGAGAAGAGTAAGGTGAAGTGACAGGAGAATATCTCTCGTTGACCCAGCACAGTGTAGACATCACAGTAAGTCGACCTAAGCTATGCCGACTCTAGCTATGTTATTCACTTAGCTGGAGTTGAGTTGTATAGGTCGACTTACCACAGTAGAGTAGGCCTAGCAAAAGTCAATGATGAGAGAAACATGAAATGATGTGAGGAGAAAGTGAGATGAAAGGTGAATAAAGGAAGATTGCTCTGGATTTTGTTGATTGACCCCTTGAATAAATTGGCTAGATCCCAGACAAAGAGGGGAGGAAGAGTGACAGAAGGGCTTGAAATCAGCAAGAGGCCATCCCAGTGTGTGAAAAGAGAATCTCACATTGTGGAAGATGATGAGATGAGAATTCCTGGGGCTGAAGGGATGAGATGGTTGCTGAAGAAGGGCACAGATCCTGGTGAAGTGGAATGAGAGTCAGGGAAAACATTGCCAGAGGTGAGAGAGAGAGAGGGGAAGCATCTGAGAATAGATTGGCAGAGGAGGCAAGATATATACTTGAGGGGGCGGGGAAGGGGGGCAAAGGAGAAGTTAAAGAGGGTGTGATAGGATCCCCAGGGTACAACCTGGAACTGGAGTGCTGCTCTGCCCACTTAACTGTACAACCTGGGCTGTCTCTCACAATGCTTTGCTAGTGACAAGCAGCAAACCCCTCCAGGCATTGTTATCATTCAGTATAACAACATGTGGAACCCCATACCCAGCTAAATTGCATGAATGCTCCCTGAGCCACTCTCAAATCACACAGAGAAAGGTACCAGCAAATATCCCAAGTCCCCAGCGGGCAGCCCAGAACTGTACCATCTTGCATTGGTCAGAAGCCTGACCAGTGTATGTTTACTTCCCAGTCTGCCCTCCCCTCAAAGGGGAGAGGACACACACAAGCCTTTGTAAACTGAGCTGAGATTTTCCAAGCACTTCAATAAAACTCACTTCTTTAGGTAAAATATAAAACAGATTTATTAACTACAGAAGGATAGATTGTGAGTGATTATAAGTGGTAGGCACAAAAGGTCAGAGATAGTTACTAAATAAAAGGTAAGCATACTGTCTAAATCTTAAACCTTATTAGACTAGGCAATATTTGGATCAAGCAGTTTTTCTCACCTCGTTGTTGTAGGTACGTTGCAGTCCTTACTATCCAGGTTTCCCCTTCAAGTCTGGGAAGAGTCTCCTCAGTTCAAGTCTTCCTCTTCCCAGCATTCTTGTTGCTTCCAGTGTACGTGGGGAAAGAAAAAGTTAAAAACATTGTGCCACTGTCCCCTATTTTATATCCTCAGTCCATGTGCCTGGAAAACGCTAGGCCAGACATGTCCTGGCGGGCTTTGCTGAGTCACAGAATTGAGCAATCCCCATTGTGTGGTGCTTTTCTTACAAAATTGTAAAAGCCCTGTTTGCAACTCCCCTACTGATTAATGGTCATGTAACACCCTCCTTGGAGTATCACTTCCTTTGTTGTCACTAGAGAACCAGCAATGGAGACTCTCAAACTTACAACATTTCAATAACGATCATAGAGCAAAATCTCATAACTTCATATACGCTAATGATATACACATAATGTGACAGAACAATGGGTTTCAGCAGATCATGACCTTTCATAAGATATCTTGCATGGCCCCCTTCATATGAAATATCAAAACCATATACAAATGATGAATATGAGGGTTACAGGATGCTAGTTTGGGGTACAACATATCACAGAGGAAGGAAGAAAGAAAAGAAGAGAGTTAATGAAAGAATCAAAAGGGAGAATAAGGAAAGAAACATGGAAATGTGGCAGACAAGGTGGAGAAGATGGGATGAGTAGGAGGACAGGGACTGGGCAGAAAAGGTTTAGTGCAAATGAACATGTTGTCCAAACAACTAGTTAACCAACTGATGAATGTATTAAGCAGAGAATAATTAATTAGTGAGGAAGTCACCTGAGCAATGAATAAATAGGTCAATTAAATATGCAGAGAAACAATAGCGCAATACCTCAATAAAGTAGGTAGAGTATCAATTAGGCAAATGAGCAATCTGCTGGTAAAATAAAAAAGGAGGTTGTTGAAAAGAATAGAGTTAGGGAGTGGTCAAGCAACTACTGATTATTCAGCCATTCAAAGTGGAATAGGACGGAACTGAGATTATTACCAGGGAGGAGTATCACAAGGAGAGGGTGGAGTGAAACCCGTAAACAGAACTGTAGAAGCTAAGCCCTTTATCACAATGATTGGTGGCTGCCCTGCTAGATGTAGGTCACAGAGGTGCAGTAGTGCTAAATAGAGACTGTGCAGCAGTGCCTAGTGCCGTGTACTGGAGCCTGATTCAGTACCTGCCTCCACATGAATGTAGGGCAGTAGGGCGCTCTGTGGAGCTGTGTAGGGGCCATGATCTAGTGATTGTGTCAGAAACCAGCAGTTGGGCTGAAGAGCTATCTATGTAGCTCTCTAGCATGATAATGAATAATATGGTTAAAGTCATATCTCTCCTTTGTCCCTTGTTGACCTCTTTGTTACCCTGCTTGTTTGTGTGTAAGCTTGTAGGAGCACAAGCTGCTTCAAATTTCTACTAATGCTAACTTCACTTCTTCCTACACTTGCCTAGGATCACAGCAGACTAGCATCTCCTGCTGTGCACTGAGGTTTCACCATTAGAGGACTAAGTGGGACATCAAGATTCATGAACTCCCATCCAACAGTTGTAATTTCAGCCACTTTAAGGAGCAGTCCATTTGTGTCTACTGCAATTCCAAAGGCTACCAGCCAGTCTGTAACACAATCCGAATCTCTTACATTTAAGTCATCTGAGTCATCTTTTTTAAGACAGTCAAATGTAGAGATACCCATAAGGAAACAATGTATGTTTTCCATACATATGTTGTACGTCTGCACACATTTTTTTAGAATATGTGACAGTATTACAAAACTGACAACTTTTTCACAACCTTTAATTTAGTATATTTTAAACATATGGTGGGATGCTGTTCTTTTCATGGAAGTGGTAAATGTACTTTATGTGCACAATACATTTGATTAAAGAAATACCATACAAAGAAAAGCATCTATTTTCCTATTTGGAGTGGGAAATTAGCTGTCATTGAAAAACATTGGAATGCGTATTTAGCTAGGATCAATGAGCATGAAGAGGCAAAACAGAAGGTGCAACATTTTGGTCAGGTAGACTGTGCACTGGACTGGAGATGTGTATTTTTTTTTCCCAGGCTCTTCCATTGACCCTTTAATGTGATGGTGGGCAAGTCACTTCACCTCTCTGTACCTCTATTTTTCCCCTTTCCTTCTTTATTTATCGTGTCTATTCAGATAGTCCCTGCCCAAAAGGGTTTACAATCTCTCACTATGTGTAGGGCATAACACAGGGCATCCCAGAAGAATGGCCAGACTGGGTCAGACCATTGGTCCATGTAGCCCAGTATCCTGTCTTCTGATAGTGGCCAATACCAGGTGCTTCAGAGAGAATGAACAGAACAGGTAATCATCGAGTGATCTGTCTGTCCCCTGTTGTCCATTCCCAGCTTCTGGCAATCAGAGGCTAGGGATGCCCAGAGCATGGGGTTGCATCCTGACCATCTTGGCTAATAGCCATTGATGGACCTATCCTCCATTCTCAGTGATCCAGTAATGGCAGAATCTATTATTATTTGTATGATAGCCGCAAGGTGGATTTCACCTCTGACATTGTGCTCTCCCTATATGCACAGATTGGCTATGGCTAGTCATGTTGTAGTGGGAGGTTTATATAGAAGTTGAGGAGGAGCATTATGTGGGGTTGTGTACTGAAGGGAGAGGGCCTATCAAAGTTTACCTGAGTTTTGGGCAAACATCCAAATGATTCTCAGTCTCTGGAGAGTCAACCATCTTAAGTCAAGATCCATGGTTTAGAGATGAGACAAGAAAATTACCCACAGAATTTATGCTTTGACTATAGGCCAGTGACAACATGAGAATTTTTTGTTTGTTTTTAGGCTTTTGATCAATTAAAAGCAATCTTGATGGTTGAAAACTACAGGCTACTTTTTGCTTATTCTTGTGGGGATAGAGGTGGAAGAAATCTACCACACTGCAGAAGATACTTGAAAGTTGCCTGTTTTCCTTTCTCAAATTCCTATTCCAGTCTATTTTCTTGAATGTATGCAATGTGTAACTCTGCCAAAATCTTTAGTGCAGAGTTGAGGCTGACTAGCAGTGTCTTGTGCTCTTCTAGAATATTAAATTCACCCATACTTAAACCTGTGAAAAATCAGAAAATACAGACCAGCCCCACTCAATATGCATGCGAATTGTAGTCCAATCTTCTTATTAGAATCAGTTCCTTACTGGGAGAATTTTATCTGTGAGGTCTTTTGATCAAATGACTCCAAATGTTCACCTTGCCCCTGTTTTTGTATACCAATATTCCAGATAATCTCAGTATGCATGTGGATTTTAGAGTTGTTGAACACTGAGAAGCTCTTATTGGAGAGGGAGTTGTATCTCAGGAACCCCTTGACCAAATGACCCCAGCTCACACCACTAAGTCTATCTCTGGCCCTAATGTAGCACAGCAATTTTATGATGGGGCAATAACACCACCCCTGTTAAAGTTGCACCAGAAGTTCCTTTTTAACAAGGGGCAATAAGGTAAACAAAATTCAGTCTTTTGTGTTAGAATATCATTTTTAAATGCTTGTTGAATTTTGGGCACTACTTGATTCTTCTATAGCAAGTTGGCATGGCAATGGGAGAAAGAGATCATTTGAGGATTAATAGGACTGCTTTTAAAATGATCATGACTAATTTTCTAGTGTCTGGCGTTTCCTTCACAAGTCTTTTTCATAAAAACTACAGCACTTTGTGGGGTGGAAATGATAAATGAGAAGCCTTGGTTTGTGTAGATTAGATGGATTTTTCTAGAAAGTTGAGATTTTTTGTGTTTATTTTTATGATAAACATAAGTTTCTGTTTTGACTGACAACAGAATCCTGGTGCCACATTACTCAATGTGAACCTTATGGCAGTCCTTAGAATAAGCCTCTCTACTGTGAGCCTGTTTCCTGATGCTCATCAACCCATTGGATCGTGCTGACACTGAGAGTGACATGCCTTTTTCTTTCATCCCTCTCAGTCCCACTGATCAAGGAATGGGGGAGGAGAATGTGAAATGATTATATTACCCTATGGACAGGTCTCATGCATATGGAGTGCCTATAGATAGAGATTCTAAAGCCTTTAGAGTGCAAAAACCTTTGATATATTTTTTTTAACTGGTCCTTGGTACCATACAGTAGCTGATCTCAGGGGCAGTCCACGCTATAATTGTAATGACTATTAAAGCCTTAGATTTGCATCAAAAAAAGTTATAAGAATCTAAAACTTACCAGCTAATTTTAAGGGGCTTTATCTCAGGAACTACTTGACCAAATCACCCCAAAGTTGTAGCACAAGCTCTAGTTCATCCCTTTTTACAGCATACCAGTTTTCAAGACAAACGTGTGTAGGTTTTACAGCAATTTTCATATGAAACAGATCCTTTTGGGGGTGTTCTATCTGAGGAATCCCTGGACCATAGAATCATAGAAGATTAGGTTTGGAAGAGACTGCGGGAGGTCATCTAGTCCAACCCCCTGCTTAAACCAGGATCAATTCCCAACTAAATCACCCCTGCCAGGGCTTTGTCAAGCTGAGTCTTAAAAACCTCTAAGGATGGAGATTCCACCACCTCCCTAGGTAACTCATTCCAGTGCTTCACCATCCTCCTAGTGAAATAGTTTTTCCTAATATCCAACCTAAACCTCCCCCATTGCAACTTGAGATCATTGGTCCTTCTTCTGTCATCTGCTGCCATTGAGAACAGCCGAGGTCCATCCTCTTTGGAACCCCCTTCAGGTAGTTGAAGGCTGCTATCAAACCCCCCTCACGCTAATTTTCTGCAGACTAAATAAGCCTAGTTCCCTCAGCCTCTTCTCATAAGTCATGTGCCTCAGCCCCTAATAATTTTGTTGCCCTCCACTGGACTCTCTCCAATTTGTCCACATACTTTCTGTAGTGGGGGGCCCCAAAACTGGTCGTAGTACTCCAGATGTGGCCTCACCAGTGCTGAACAGAGGGGAATAATCACTTCCCTCGATCTGCTGCCAATACTACTAATGCAGCCCAATATGCCACTCGCATTCTTGGCAACAAGATCACATTGTTGACTCATATCCAGCTTCTCGTCCACTGTAATACCCAGGTCCTTTTCTGCAGAAGTGCTACTTAGCCAGTTGGTCCCCAGCCTGTAGCAGTGCATGGTGTGATTGGAATAACAGAGACTTGGTGGGATAACTCACATGACTGGAGTACTGTCATGGGTGGATATAAACTGTTCTGGAAGCACAGGAAAGGCAGAAAAGGTGGGAGAGTTGCATTGTATGTAAGAGAGGAGTATGACTGCTCAGAGCTCTGATATGAAACTGCAGAAAAACCTGAGAGTCTCCGAATTAAGTTTAGAAGTGTGAGCAACAAGGGTGATGTTGTGGTGGGAGTCTGCTAAAGGCCACCAGACCTGGGGGATGAGGTGGATGAGGCTTTCTTACGGCAACTAGCAGAAGTTACTAGATCGCAGTCCCTGGTTCTCATGGGAGATTTTAATCACCCCAATACCTGCTGGGAGAGCAATACAGCGGTGCACAGACAATCCAGGAAGTTTTTGGAAAGTGTAAGGGACAATTTGCTGGTGTAAGTGCTGGAGAAACCAACTAGGGGCAGAGTTCTTCTCAGACTGCTGCTCACAAACTAAGAAGAATTAGTAGGGGAAGCAAAAGTGAATGGGAACCTGGAGGCAGTGACCATGAGATGGCAGAGTTCACGATCCTGACACAAGGAAGAAAGGAGAGGAGCAGAATACGGACCTTGAACTTCAGAAAAGCAGACTTTTGACTCCCTCAGAGAACTGATAGGCAGGATCCCCTGGGAGAACAACATGAGGGGGAAAGGAGTCCAAGAGTGCTGGCTGTATTTTAAAGAATCCTTATTGACGTTGCAGGAAAAAAACATCCCGATGTGTAGAAAGAAATAGTCATTATGGCAAGGGAAGCTTGGACCAGCATTAAGGCTTAACAAGCTGAACTCACCTTCATGCCTGATCTTAAATCCCAAAAAAAGCTTTACAAGATGGAAGACTGGGACAAATGACCAGAAGAGGAGTATAAAAAATTGGCTTCAAGGCATGGCAGGAGTTGAATCAGGAGGGCAATCACAACTTGGAGTTCGAACATCTCGTTGCAGTTAGTAAGAACGTAGATGTTAAGGTAACAAGAAAATTTCTTCAGGTATGTTGCAACAAGAAGAAAGTCAAGGAGAGTGTGGCCCTTACTGAATGAGGGGGGCAACACCTAGTGAACAGATTGATGTTGGAAAAAACCACAGCCTGAGTGTACTACATCCTTTCATATTGGGCCATCTGTCTTCACAGAACAGGTCAGTTCCAGACTGGCCTGCATGGCAGCACAGTTATGGTGAGGAGGTGACCAGCCCTCTGATGGAAAAAGACAGCGTGTTTGGGACTATTTAGCAAGGACTGGACGAGCAAATGGGAAGTGCTTCCAAACGATTTCTTGAAGACCTGATCACATGATTTGTTTCCCAGGGGACTGAAGGTGAGGGGACTGAACCGTCTGTATTTCCCCGGATTCCTCCTTTCTGTCTTTTAAAGTGGCACTATGTTGCCTTTTTCACAATTGCCAGGACCTCCTGTCACCATGAGTTATTCAGAGTTAATGGCCAGATGGCTCTGCATTCACACAGCCAACTTCCTCGCACCGTTAGATGCGGTTGCCTCCGGGCTCCATGACTTGTCGCATTGTGTAAGCAGTAGTCAGGATGAGCTCTACACTGACATCTAGGGTGGAGAATTTCAGAGTTGTATTGCAGGCACGCATACCCAATCCCAGGCGTGAGGCTGTGGGACCTGCTTTGTGACAGAAATGACTCAACCTCAGTTGGGTGGGTACTGTAGACGAAGGACATGGGTTTTCCAAAACCAGTGGAATTGAGAGAGGGGGGAACAGGTATCTGTGCCTGGTGGTGCAGATCTCCTTGTGGAACCAGAAGCACCAGTTCACCCCCTCCTCTTATCCACTGTCTGGAATGTCCAGAGTTGATTTTTTTTTCCTTTTAAGAATTCTAAGTACAGAGTTACTGAGACTGAACTCACTTTGGGCAAATGGTGTCCTAGCACTGGGGCTCCGCTAACCCTATCGTTGCTGGATTCACTAAGACGGTTTGAATTCACCTAAAAGAGCTGAAATATACTGAGCTGGGAGGCACTGAGGTACTTGTGCTAACTATAGTGGTTGGGAGCCATGAAGCATATGATACTGCGGAACAGAGCAGCTGGCGGATGGAGCAATTGTGGGGATGGCTGGGAGTTCACGGACAGTTGGTGGAGCAGCGGGCTGGCAGAGCGGAGAATAGCTGTGGACGGGTTGGGTGGCCACAAGCGAGCATGAGTGACAGTTTGCAGGGAACGAACTGGAGCAGCTCACGAGGCAGTGGTGGAGCAGAGCAGCTGTTGGAGGCAGAGCGTTTGTCGAGGCGGCTGGAGGGAGCAGAGTGCAAAGCAGCTGTAAAGCGGAGAGCAGTTTTGTGGAGAAGCGGGTAGAAGAAACCCACAGGAGAGGAAAAGGCAGCTGGCCCTGGACCATGTGAAGGTGCCCCTTTCATTCCAGGCTAGGGGGAGGCGGACCCTCTACAGGATAGACTCTGTTGAATTCTGGGAGAAAACAGGAAGGGGCATTTGACCAGCAGACTTTTGAGTTGTGGATTTGGGGATGATTCGGGACTTAAGACCCTTAAACGGGATAAAAGACGACTTGCCAAATGTACTTGGAGGGGGTTTGGTTGTGTTTGTGTTATAACCTGTTCATGTTGGTGTTTCTCCAATGGGGATGCTGCTGTTCTCTTCCTTTATATAAAAAGATTTTGCTACACTCAGACTCCGTTGGCTTGCCAGTTTGAGGGGAAGTATTGCCTCCTAGAGGCGCCCAGGAGGGTGTGGTATGTAATTGTCCCAGGTCACTGGGTGGGGGCTCGAGCCAGTTATGCATTGTATTACTGAAACGGAACCCCTGGATACTGAACCCGGCCCTTGTTGCTGCCAATTCAGAGGGGCAGGAGGGTTACACATGTCTAGCTTTTCCAAATAGTCCTTAACCTGCTCTTCCACTGCTGAGGGCTACTCACCTCCTCTCCATATTGTGCTGCCAAGTGCAGCAGTCTGGGAGCTGACCTTGCCTGTGAAGACCGAGGAAAAATAAGCATTGTGTACTTCAGCTTTTTCCATATCTGTCGCTAGGTCGCCTCCCCCATTCAATAAGGGTCCCACACTTTCCCTGACCACCTTTTTGTTGCTAACATACCTGTAGAAACCCTTCTTGTTACCCTTCTTGTTACCAAATAGCCCTAAACTCGCATCACTAACATTACCCCCAAACCAAAGGAGTCATAGCAATTTTCAAAACCATCTGAGTATACATGTAGATTTTAGAGCACTTTGAAAATTGGCTCTTAAACCAAAAGTTTGCTCTTAGGGTAAAATTTCCAAAAAAAAGCATTGTCAAGAAGCTAGTAACGGCAAGACTCCAGTTTGCAATACAAGGATGTTGCCTGGAGGTCAATGGCCATAGCATGTTACCTTCAGCCACCTAGTTACTCAGACATCAGGCCACCTGCAAACTGGCTTGCCACAGCCCTTCTCCTGCTGCACATGTGAAAAAGGCTTTCTCTTGCCTTAGCTTGAGCCACATTGTAGCTTCAATTAACTTTTTACATATTGCTTCCGGAAAGGGACACTGGGTGCTCACTGAGATCAATCTCGAATGGTTAATATTAGTTTGGGGAGGATCAGAGTGATAGTTTGAGTCCCAGGTGTAACTAAAAAATTATCAGAACCATAAATTTTTGAAGGCATATGACCCTTTTGGGGAAGGGGCTATAATTTGGGAACCCCGTGCTCTAATGACGTCAGATTTTGATCACTGCCCTAACCCAGACGCCAGTGAGGCACAGCAACAATTTTCAAGACAATCTGAGAAAGCATGTGGATTGTAGAGCATTTAGAAAAAAATTGGCTGTTAAGATTGACACGAGCTTACTGTTTAACTTCCCTGGGGCTACTGCCCCAGTATAATGTAACATGCCCTATAGCACTTGCTTGTCATCATGTGGTACAACACATGGTATCTCATGTATCTTACCTGCTGTATTGTGTGTTTAAGTGCCAATATGCCAGCTAGAGATGAGCAATGCTACCAAAAACATTAGGTAAATGATTGGCCTGTAACAATGTCAAGGGTGCAGTGAAAGGAAGAGGCTTTCATGCCGAGGTTCAGATGAGTTGACATTTGGGATGGAGGTCAGATTGAGGAGACTTTGGCAGCTGAAAAGAAGGCTGCCTCTGAACTTTCATTGCTCCATCCACCATAACTCCCTTTCCTGCGCAGAGACCAACTCTCTATGAACTTCAGGTCCAGAGGCATCTGTTTTAAGAATTATCGGGTGCTTATATTTAGTAATACAGTCTAGCGTAATCCAAATCCCAGTCTTGTGAAATCCTACCCAATTTACCAGTGGGTCTGCAACGGGACAATTGGGTATCATTCACTCATTCCTAGAGAGCCATGTGTCTACCTTTCAGGGGTGTAGAGTGTCTTCATATTACCTGCTTTGCCTTAATACTCCCTTTCAAGTTGCAGTGTAGATTTCACCAGAGGACTCATCATCCCTGAGTCCACAGTAAACTTCTGCATTCTCTTGGTGCCATGCCAGTCGCTATTTTCTTTCCCCAACAGTACCTATTGTAACATAAATAACATCTAATACATGATATAATGCCTCAAAGCAAAATATTGCTGCCTTCTGATGTTTTCTCATTGCCAGTACCAGAAAGCTTAATTTTTTTCCTAATTTACATACTTAATATTTGTTGGATGGAATTCTCTGTGAAAACATGAAAAAAATGTAAAAACAAATGGTAAATTAAATAGTCGACAATACATTTACTGTTGGAAACAAAAAAGCACTTTTTATAGTGCAAAAGGAAAAGTTATTGACTCCAGATGCATTTTGCACATTCTTAACACTGAGAACATTTAATGCACAACTAACAGACTCTCCAGTCCATGTTTAATAACTACTATAAAATGTCTTAGAAAAATAGCAATAACTCTTCAGTGTTTACAAACAATGGAACTTTGAACATGCATTGGATTTGTATGTTTGTTCTTCCATTGCTGACAACTGTAGCTTGTGATACATTTCAGGAAACACCTGCCTTGTTTGGAAGTTCTAAAATGGCGGATATAAACTACAGTCCCTGAAAAGTTTTATGAACCATTTTATCCGAGCCACCTCCTGTGCTGTTAACTTTGTGTTCATTGCATCTGCAGCTTTCCAGACTAGTCGATGACCACTGCTGCTATGATTATATGTAAACTACATTCATCGTTGTTTTCCATGAAAGACGCTTTGGAGCACCGTGTCTGCTCAATGTGAAGTTAGCATTAACTCCTTTGACTGGCCTTCACTGCAAATTTGGTGGAAACTTTCCTCCTTATGTCTCACCAGTGTTCCACCATTATCATTTATTATTTGTATTATAGCAGAGCTATGAGACCCCAGCTGAGACTGGGGACTCTCTGTGCTAGGCATTGTACAATACGTAGGGTATGCCTACATTGTTTGCAGTTCAGACTATAGGGATGCGAATCGCAGTGTCCACCTAAATATTGCTCTGTAACTCCCCCGTGTGGACTCTGTGGATGCAAGCTAAAAGGTTCCTATTTTGCATTAACATAAGCCAAGAGAATTAATGTGAAGTAGGAACCTTTCAGTGTGAGCCTGCAGTGTCTACACAGCAGAGTTACAGTGGAGCACTTAGGTGCATCCTGCTATTCACATCCGTGTAGTCTGAATTGTGGGGCAGTGTAGACATGTCCATAGTGAAGGACAGTTCCTGACCTAAAGAGCTTAGTTTAAATAGACAAGATAAGGCACAGAGGTGAGGCAACGTGCCCAAGGTCTCACAGCAGGTCAGTCACAGAGCTTGGACTAGACCTAGGTCTTCAGATTCCTAGTCAGCGCTCTGTCCAGTAGAGAGCACTACCTCTCCTCCTTAAGGGTCTGCACTTCCGAGGTGGTGATTCTTGAACATGCAGCACGACAAGAGAACTAGTTTGCTCCATGCAGTTGGTACATGAGGCAGCTTTAAAGTGATTTACACTTATTTTCAGCATAAGTGTATCTTAAGCATTTAATATGCTTACACATATCCTAACTTCAGACCATTCCTCACTAATTTTGAAATTCATGTACAAACTGGTCCAAAGTTTGGACCTGTGTGTGGATTATTTGAAAATTCTCTTGCCATGAAGTAGAAGCCTAAAGTAGTAATATTTTTGCAAGTAACAGGCAATCATCAAATAAACAGTCAAATTCTACTGTCATCCTGCTGCAATGAATTGTGATGGGTTACACAAGGGTTACTAAGACTAGAATTTGGCACCATTGAATGAATGTGACTGGGGAAGAAGGTGCACTTAGATTAGTCTAGCATCTACATGTTCTGAAAATTGCATTGCACATTTTTGTTTTCTTCTGCTCACAATATTTCACATCCAAATGGCTGTGTCTCTTCTTTCTTTTATGAATGTATGAAGCAGATAATCCAGGCATGGGAGGTGGTGAGATCAGAAAAGATTAAAGGTGCATGTCTTTGTGCTGGAGATGTACTGAAACTGACTGACTTTTCTCTTGCGTCCACTCTCTCCAGTGCATCTCTGAAAATTTACCTGCAATTGCAATCAGCAATTTGATTGTATTAAAATCAACAGCAAAACTCCCATTTACATCACTGGATCTGGGATTTCACCTATTATGTAGAACATACATAGACTCTAACAAAGACGAGACACCAAATTCTGTCTATCAGACCACTTCAGTGAAATCACCTACATAAAAAGCAACAGAGGGTAAGAGAAAAGGAAGTTCAGCATTAAAATGTTTTGCACAATAGTTCCATGGGCACAGAAAATTGAATGTTTAATAGTTTGCCTTATTTGAGATTGTAAAGTTACAAGTGACATCTTTTTTTCATTTCCCTGTTGGTTGAATAGGAGAGAGGATAAGTTGAGAGGTGGCGATACCAAAGGGCTTGTCTACAAGGTGACTTAGTGTGTTGCAAGCCAGGGTGTGAAAGTGCACATCAGACTAGAATATTGTACGAAGTCACCACGTGGATCCCGGTATCACACACTAAAAGTTCTGTCGCTTTTTACAGATCCAGGCTAACACGGCTACCCCTCTGATACTTAAAAGTTCTGTAGTTCTTTTGATGCACTGCTATTTCAAACAGAACTAAGCCATATACAAAGTCTATATATAGACAAGTCCAGAATCTTGAAGCTACAAATCAAGGCCCTGAAAGTGCTCACACATGTGCTTAACTTTATGCACAGGGGAAGTCCCAGTGAGTAGTAAAGTTAGCAGGATTAGATTTGCCACACTAAGATCTATTTAGCAAAGCATATTGCAAACAATAAAGAATTGTATGGAGAGAATGGAGGCAGTTATAGGGGGAGAACACATCTCTTGACTAGAAAGTAACTAAACATTTAGATCCAAATAATAGATAGTATGAAAAGGTGGAATTTCTTGGGTTAATTAAAAGTATCAAAATAATTGAGCCCTTATAAGTACTATATTAATTTTTTTCTCTCTGCTCACTTCAGTTAAATTTACCCTGATCCGGTGCATCAGGCAACTTTTGCCAGTTCTCTGATCTGTGATGAAAACTTGCTATAGTTCAGTGTGTTCATTACTTTTGCTATTTGTATCATCATGATTATCAACACAGAGGCAGCTTTTTTAAAAAAAATTCTTCAATAAATGTTTTCCAATAATCACTACTTCTTTTCAGACTTTGTGATTAACAAGCCAAACACTCAAAGCAATCCATAAAATATAGTTCCTGCTCCCTGTTGGGGTTTTTTTCTTTCAGAGACATAACCTGAAGTCTGGTGTTGAGAATTCCACAAACTGGGCAGGCAGGTATCCGAGTGAAATTGAATCTGAACTTTGAGGAGGGAGGAGAAAAGGAAGGAAACTGCACAAAAGATCTTTCTTCCCTTCCCTAATGGCTGAATACATGATTTTTGGAAGCATTCAGAATCAGAATGCCTCCAGAAAAATGATGATCTATAGTGATGAAATTATTAAGGAAACAGCTTGAGCTGAGAATCTTACTGTGTTATTTTTATTAGATATTTGAATGTAAGTAAAATAATGAACAATACAAATATGTAAGGCAGGGGTCGGCAGCCTTTCAGAAGTGGTGTGCTGAGTCTTCATTTATTCACTCTAATTTAAGGTTTCGCTTGCCAGTAATACATTTTAATGTTTTTAGAAGGTCTCTTTCTATGTCTATAATATATAACTAAACTATTGTTGTATGTAAAGTAAATAAGGTTTTTAAAATGTTTTTAAGAAGCTTAATTTAAAATTAAATTAAAATGCAGAGCCCCACTGGACTGGTGGCCAGGACCCAGACAGTGAGAGTGCCACTGACAATCAGCGTGTGTGCCGCTTTTGGCACGTGTCATAGGTTGCCTACCCCTGATCTAAGGCAAACTATGAACTTTAAATGTGTAGTGTCTGTATAGTCAGACTCTTTAGAAGTGCTAACACCTAATTAGGCACTTAACTGAGTCAGTTTTTTCCCCCCCTTCTTCAACAGGGCTCCAGCATTGTTCTTAATCTCATCATCCTGAGCACTTTTGCAAATCTGGCCCTTTCATTTAGGTGCTTATGGAAGTTGTGCGGTTTTTGAAAATCTTACCTAACATTTACAATCTGTGTATTTGCCAAGCACAATTAAAGATCAATCATGATCCCCTTTGAACTGGAGGGGACCAGGATTTATAAATAAGCAATGTGTAATTTATGATTTTACATACCTCACCACTTTCAGTCTTCACCGTGCTACGTTTTTCTTTAATAGGATACTCTTTTCTCAGGTATGGCAAGTATGCTGTGTTACTGTTATCTGAAGGTAACAGTGTGTTTAAAAATGACTCTCAAAGGTTTGCTGAGAGCCAGTTCATCAACTGTGGGCTGAGATTAAATTGTATCAAAACCACAACAGTGCAATATATGTACAATGAGGAGTGTTGTCCACTTTTATCTCAATCTCCATATGTAATTAAAAACATCAAAAGTTGAGATTTTATGGGGGAAAGAGAGAGAAAGCGCAGCTGAACTGTACTTTACTAATGTCTTTTAAAATGTTCAATAGATATTGTTACATAGGAAAAGAGCTTTCATTAAGTGAGATAACAGCAATTCAGAGAGAATGGGGTTGTTTATTTTTTTTTCCTCTTAGACACGTTAGAGGTGTATGACCAGATGGACGCCTGACTAACCCATGCTCAGAAATATTAGGGACACCATTTCCTGTTTCATTTAGCATGAAACACATACTCATATTTTGTCTGGCTTTCTACTTTTCTCCATCACCATCCTTAAAATTCAACTTTGTTCTAAAAGATCTGGCTATTTTCTAATATTCAGAAAATATTTCAAGACAGACTAAAAAAATCTTCAGTGCCTTCTAGAGGCATTACACGGTTATAACAAGGAGAGTTTGTGCACCATCAATCAAACTTCAGTCTGAGAAAGAAAGTGCAGTGTTCAAACCATGAAGCACAGTGATAGAATTCGAACCTATAGCAAATGATTGAAGATAGTCTTGGCAGGTGTCATTTGCTATGTCAGTCACCTTGACGTTTCCCTGACTAGACATGTGGCTTTATTACTGGTAAATTTCAGGCTGCCAGAGCAGACAAATGTGCTGTTTCGTACCTGTCTCTACTGTTCACTCAGCACATACATCCCAATTTACATTTGGCCTCTTAGGGGAAAGTCAGTGCCATTACCCATCTGTCCTGTGTTTTCTCCTTGCCCTCTTTATGCTTGCTTCTTGGTTTTATGAGCTACCTCAGCTTTGCCTTTGCACATTTTTTATTTTTTACGCTAGAAATCTTGGGCTCATTTAGCAACATCAGAAAACACAAGAGACCAGGAATCAGACCTACAAAGCGATGGATTATTCTGCAGTCAATGGAATGTCCTACATGAAGCATTAGGTGTGATAGTTACGTTCTTTGTGAGGGTGCCATCTAAAATCAAATTACAGCTAATAAATATGGATAGAAACTTGCCTTTTGGTAGTATCGCACTAATTACACACGCTGCAATATTGTCATTTGCCTTTTCAAATGCCACAGCATATAGAGCTATCGCTCAAGTGAGACCTACCCTTGTTTCCTTTTGAAAAGCAGGACTTTCAGTGTTTCTGATATGATTTGCCATTTCCTATTGAACTGTCATGACGAACTTGGAGAGATACCATGCAGGATGCAGGTGTCCAGGTCAAATGAAAAAGGAGGAAGTTCAAAGACATCTCCTCCCACAATTCCTGATATTGTAGCGCCAGCAATGTGTGTCACAGGAAATCTCAAAAAAGGCACATGCTGGTGAGGACTCAAACAGTGATGATATACAGACTCTATAATAGCTGGCAGTCAAAACTTAACTAATTGTAATCATGGTATACTCTAGACTGTGATCTAAAGAAAATTATCTATTTGTATTTATTAGAAATGAATGATTAATTGTAAACAAAACAAAAAAAAATCTTTTAACCCCCTCATCCCCACACCATAGCATAGGCATTGTTTACAATAACCTGTCCATTTCTTTTTGTGTGTGTGTGTGCTATCCAGTGCACAGGATAATACACTGGCTATATCATGGTGGTTGCCTTTACTATTGCATGTAATAGCTGGAATAGCCTTTTAATTGTATATTTTGGTGTCCATTACCAAGCACACTAATATTCTTTAAGCTGTACTGGAAAAATAAATGAATGTCCCACCACACCCATCAATTTCAGTGTGAATGTAAAACTTGCTAAGATTCCTTTACGTTTCATGAGGCAAGTCTTAAGGAACAACACATATGCTGTTCTTAAACAGCTACAGCTACACAAGCAGGCTACCTCCCTATTCTTATCAGCAGCTGAACTAAATATAAAAAGCATTCTTTTATAAAGTGCCATTTAGATTCCAATGTAATAGAGATATATTGTATATGTCAAGTTACTGAGATGTCAGCTTAAATAGAAGCCAGTTTGTCATCTAGTAATTACTGCTATTTAGGCCCTAGGTATTTGGTGCTAATATTAGCACGTGAGTGCTGAGTATATATAGTGTGAAAATAAAAACAAAAAAAAAATGATAAAACAAAATTACATTCCATAATGCTTAAATAACTACCAGTCATGTAGCTATTATAGCTAACAGTTTTATAATTACAATAGAGTCTAAATCAGAAGAAATAAAATGGCTGTCTTGTAAAATCAGCCTATTTTCAAAATCACTTTTTGCTGCCTTGTGATACTGTAGACAAAATGAGAAAATCAGATTCAAATGCTAAATGTTTTCTTGCAGAGGAAAAGTCAGTTCTGTTTTGCTAAACCTCATTAGTTGTCTGGATTTTTTTTTGTTTTGTTTTGGTTAAATCTGCAAAGTATCTATGTATGCTTTAAACTGAACTTAGTGCATGTTATGTTCCATTTCCAGAGCAGCATCCTAATGACTGTTGCTTAGGACTGTTGGCTTTCCTTAAATATTCCCTGGAGTAGTGTTTCACTTATAAGCAGCATTCTAAACGTAGCCTTCTATAGCACTTCCTTGTGGTCCTCAGCCCCTGCACCAGGCTTATGTTTTAAAAACATGTAGTCTATGCAGACCACCTGTTAACGGCTAATGATCCTGACAAAAAGCCATTTATATCATGATGCTTTCCTAGCAAAGCTGATAAATATGAAAGAGACCTTTCAGAGCAGAGCAGCACAAGGTTGAGCATATATTAGACTCGCATTACAAGTGCTGTTTCTAAGCTAATCATCTCTCTCTTGAAAGAACTGAATGAAAAGAAAAGGAAAGGTTTGAGCGTGACAATTGTAAATATGCATTTTCATTTATAAAACTTAAGATCAGATCAAGAAAGCAGATTTATACATTCCTTCTCCTCCCCACAAAGAGTATTGGGTGATAAAAGTATCATGAGCAAACTAAGATTAATCTGTTCAGTAACACTGAAGTTGTCTTCTCTAACTCACCATGCAGGCAACAGTCTCAGCAAAAGGTAATGAACGCTTTCCAAATCCATTTGAAAATGCTCACTTTCCAATGATGTAAATATCTTCAAATGAACTGGCCTAAAAATAGAGATTTAAATATATGGAATGAAAGGAAAGGTGTTAAATATATAAAAAGATGTTAACGCCCATCCCCACCCCACACCTACTATTCTGAGATGTGTTTTGTCAGATAAGTAAATTAAATGCCAATGACTGAATATATAAAAAGTTCACATGACTTATCCAGGTCTAGCACTAAGAGCTACAGAAAGTAGAAGGGGATCATTTGTCTATAGTGAAATTTGAACTATGGAATCAACGGGTTTTAAACAAAAGCAAGGGAATTATGTGTTGCTTAGCGAGCTGGAGCCATGATATTGTAACTCTGGCCATGAGATACATTTTTCTTTTGGCTCCAGATACTACTATTGCAATGAATAAGTTGGGTCCAGAGGTAGAAAGCATGTATTTGTGCCAACATGTGTTTGATATCCTTATTTTTGTTTAGCACCTCCAAGAGCCAATGCTTCTCTGAGACTTATAAATTCAAAGGAAAGATTACACTAAGGTGCATTATAAAAGGTGAGTGGATTTTTTTGTATAATAAGTGGCACTCATCTGTATTGCTTGCAAATCAGCTACAGTGGTCACTATTATTTTAAGGACAGAGGGGATCTCGGATACCATTGTATAGTAACTCTTAACAAATATTTACTTTTTCCTGGCAACTGCTGTGTCTAACAACTTATTTTACTTTGAATGTTTTCTGCCCAAGGGTTATAAGTCTGAATGCTGTGGGTGTGTGATTCTTCCACCTTTATTCATGTGTTGAGTGTGTACCTTATTCCATGAATAGTCCAACTGATGTCTATGAGACAATTTATTAATGTCAAGGGCAATACTACTCAAAGGTGGTAACTGTGGCAGAATAGGGCCACCGTTTGTGAAATCATGTTTCAAAATGTTCCCAAATTGCTGCTGTGGAATTCAACTGCTCTGCAGAATGAACTTGCTTTGACAACAGAGAGAACAAAATTTGGTGCCAAGAGACTCTGTTTCTATTTATTTCTCTTTATCAGTTCTGATATGACCTTCATCACCATAGTATCTAAGTGCCTTCCAGAAGTGGAATGGCTTCTTCCTAGTCCTTTCCTTTGCAGCTATTTCAGTGTTAAATTTTAAAACATGGATACATACAAAGGAAAATATGGGTTAGTCTGTACAGTAGTGTAAAATCCCAGTTCCTTTAACATCATGGGAGTTTTGCAGAGGTTTCAGTGAGACAACAATAATGGCATATATGTAAAAATACAGAAATGAACGATATAGTAGTAACTCTGGAAAATAATGTCATAAACCAATAAGAGTAAGATAAAAGCAAACGTAATAAGATTAACACAATAAGCAAAAAGTGAAACTGCTTTAAATATTTTAAATGCCCAGTTGTAGCATGAGTGCAGTGGTATTTATTGTGCTAAACAGTAATTTATACAGTAAGGCTGCTCCAAAATGTTCCATCAAAACAGTGTTTTGGTTAAAAGGAAATGGGATATAGTTTTCTGTTTAAAAAATTAAACTTTTTGACTCTATTCCAATTACTTTTTTGGCCAGAACCAATCTCCAGACACTTGCTGTAGAGTTTTCAAAAGTGCATGATTTCCCTAGAATTTCATCTCATTTCTGTGGATGTAAATAAAAAGGAGGGGAGATGTCTGGTTTTTTGTATCTCTCTCTCTGTGTATACATGTGCTTTTCTAAATATATATATATAGCTGCCCAGATAGAAAGAAGATTATATTATTAACCATTAAGAGGGCTACATTGTTCTCGGACTCTTAAAGTAGTACTGAAAAGTTTTTTGTAGCTGCAAAGCCTGAGTGCAGGTGTCCAGATTTCTCATGCAACATCACTGACACACACAGCTGCATTCCCTATGCTCTGCTTTAGGTGTTAGTGAAATCATCAACTGTAGCAGAGGAAACATGAAGTCCTGTTTCAGCAGGTAAGCTAGGGAGAGACCTTTGACATCAAGGATGCTATGCCTGTAATGTACACATGTAAAAACAAAACCTGCATTTATTACTCAGGGAAAACTCAAATTGGCCACAATGGAAGTTTTACCTGAGTTAATAAAGCCTTCAGGAATTGGTCCTTATTTGATAGCCTGAATCCTGAATTTTTCCATTGATTTCAGTGTGGCCAGAATTTCACACATTCACTTCAGTAAGTTTAAAACTAAATAAGGATATCAGTGCTTGGCAGCTAATGGCCTAATCCTGCAACCACATATATCAGGGTTAGTTCTACATTACACTGTAGTAATCAGTTTGCCTGATGCTAAGTGCTTCATAGAATTGGGTCCACAGAGAGCACCAGTGCTTTCTCCTGTCTGCCTTTATATTTCTGAGACTCATTTCAAGTCCTCTTTAATTACAACAAATACAAGGTATGGTTGTAATTTAGCACATCATCTCAATATGGCATTGTCCCATGCTATTAATTGATAGCCATGGAGTATATGACATTCAGTTGTGCTTCAGGGTGACTGGTCCAAGAATTCACCAGAATTCCACAAAAAATACTCATCTCCCTTAAAATATCTGTTCAATCTCATTCTGTGCAGAAATACCCTTGGGTGCGGGGGGAACCCCTGAGTTTTCTGCAATATTATATAACAGTGGAATACACATTATATAGTAGACATAATAAATCAGCATTATGGTTGAGAAGTAATATTTCATGGTTACAGTAACAGAGACACAGTAAAGTTTAGACTTGTCATTTCCCCATTTTCTTATCAATAAAGCTGAACAGGTGTCACTGATCTTTTGGAGCCAATATTCGTGCCTGAGCAGCTACATTTTAAATATATTTAAAGAAAAGACAAAAGCACTCATTACCTGGAGTTTCCTATTTAATGGATTCAGACCTTCTGGGGACAGAAGATAAATGAAGGTAAGATGAAACCTTTAGATGTTGTCTTGATCAGTGCTGACACATTTCCTTGGGGGCTGACATCTGCTTATGAATTCATCTTAAACATAACACCCAAGATCAACAAAAATGCTTTTATTTTTCTGTATGTAGAATAAGGATACCGAGCAGCATTTATCATAAGAGACAAGGCAATTAGGACTAATTTGTGATCAAATAAAGACCATAGTCTGATCAGTAAAGAACTCTTCTCATTTCTCTTGTAACCCTTCTGCCCCTCTGAGTTGGCAGCAACAAGGGCCAGGTTCAGTATCCAGGGGTTCCGTTTCAATAACACCATGCTTAACCGGCTCGAGCCCCCACCCAGTGACCTGGGACACTTACATACCACAACCCTCCTGGGCGCCTCTAGGAGGCACTACTTCCCTCCGCAAGCACGGATCCTGAGTGTAGCAAATATTTTAATAATGGAAAGGAATCAAGCGGCGTCCCATTGGAGAAACACCACAACAGGTTTATAACACAAACCATAACACCCCAAGTACATTTTGGCAATGTCCTTTTCCCTTAGGTCTTAAGTCCAATCATCCAAGTCCAACAACTCAAAAGTCCTGGCTTGCCAACCCCAGAATTCAAGAGTCTATCTGTAGAGGTCCCCCCAGCCTGGGTGAAAGGGGCACCTTACGTGGTCCAGGGCAAACTGCCTGCCTCTCCGTGGGTTCTGCTTCCGCCTCCCACGAACTGCTCCGCTTACCAGCGCTTCCACTCTGTTCCTTCCGGCTGTCCTCACAAACTGCTCCGCTCCACCAGTCTCCCTCGTGAGGCTGCTCCAGTTTCCCTGCGCAAACTGCTCGCTCTGCTCACTCCTGTGGGCTGCCCACACACCCACAGCTACTCCACTCTGCCAGCGCGCTCCGCCCCCACGCCCGTGTCCGCCTCAG
Source organism: Chelonoidis abingdonii (assembly GCF_003597395.2). NCBI lineage: Eukaryota > Metazoa > Chordata > Testudines > Testudinidae > Chelonoidis > Chelonoidis abingdonii. The sequence continues at coordinate 19,889,155 of NC_133769.1, read as the reverse complement.
CCATCCCCACAAACTGCTCCACTCTGCCAGCTGCTCTGTTCACTGTTAGCTTCAGGCTCCCCCTCTATGTTAGCACAACTCAGTGCTCTCCGCTCAGTAATTCAGCTCTTTTGTGATTTCAGCTCTTAGTGATTTCAGCACATAGTCGGGGAGTCCCAGTGCTAGTGCACATTTAAGCCCAAAGTGAGTTCAGCTCAGCAATCTGTACTAAGAGTCTTAAAGGGAATAAAAAAATCAACTCGGACATTCACAGTGGAGAGAGGAGGATGCAACTGGTGCTTCTAGCTCCACAAAGGCCGCTGCACCACCAGGCACTAAATACCTGTCCCTCAACCTCTCTCCCTCACTGGGTTTTGGAACCCATGTCCCTTGTCTAGCAAGTACCACCCAACTGAGGTTGAGTCATTTCTGTCACAAAGCAGTCCCACAGCTCGGCAGTCTGGGATGGGGTAGGCGTGCCTATGCAAATATGTGGGATTTCACATTCCGGACATTCTTTCCACACTTCTCATAATTCACCACCAGATGTCAGGGTACAGCTCATCCTGACTCTGCTTACACTCTCTTAATTATATTTAATTGCTTTTTATGTTGAATTCTGGGTTTTTTAGCTGTTAATATGAAATTGTTATAGCTATTATCATGCCAAAGCAGATGCTGACAGAACCTGAACTTCAATGAATGTAATAAATCTACTCAATGGAGCTCACTAATTAAGACAATCTTCCTACTCTATTCATCAGGAAAAGGTGCTTTCATTCTAGTCTATATTGCTTTTACAAACCCCTTTGACCTTGTTTGTTGATGGATGGCTCAAAAGTTATGGCTGGTTTAAATTTTTTCTCTCAACTGTTTTTGGAAAGAGAGTTGGATTTTTCAACTAAACAAAATTTTCCGTGGAAAATTTAGATGAAAATAATTTTCATTTGTATCAATTTTCCACGGGATCTCTTTTACCAGTGATGTTAATAGTAATTTACATAACTGTACTTGTTTTAATACCGTAATTGTCTTATATATTATTAGGACTTTTGTCACTGGCAACTGGATTTTAGGCAAGTCGGCAATTTCAGGAGCTGATTGAGGCTTCTGACCTATATCTGTATGAGTAGATACCGATGCATTGAGCTATTGTGTTTGAACTAATGCTGCATGTAATATTTAATCTGGACCGGGGCAGACAACCTATGGCACGTGTGCTGAAGGCAGCGCACAAGCTGATTTTCAGTGGCACTCACAGTGCCTGGGTTCTGGCCACTGGTCCTGAGGGCTCTGCATTTTAACTGAATTTTAAATGAAGCTACTTAAACATTTTAAAAAAACTTATTTACTTTAATATACAACTAAACTATTGTTGTATGTATAGACTTACAGAAAGAGACCTTCTAAAAAGATTAAGATGTATTACTGGCATGCGAAACATTAAATCAGATTGAATAAATGAAGATTCAGCACACCACTTCTGAAAGGTTGCCGACCCCTGATCTGGACTGTACATGAAAAAAAGGTTAATTCCCAACTTTCAATGGGAGTTGGGATTTAAGGAACTATTTGAAGAAGGCATGAGTGAAATACAGATATTTTACCTTGTCTCAGAAGGTAAGTTTCCTAAATCTACATATTTATTCCATTAGCTGAGTATGGTTTATGAATCATGATTTTTATATCCTGAAGGAAGACCAGGCTTAAAGCAAGTTACCCTATTTGCACCAGCTGAATCTCTTGCCTTTGGCCTTCATTTCTATCTACATATATGAATGTGTAAAGTTAGTGCAAAAGAGTAGTAATATACAAGTATACACAAAATCTCATCCCATGTAAGTATTTTGTATATGCAAACTTGCATGGATTTAAACTAAGACCATATTGGTGATACTTTTGAAAATCTGTCCTTAAATGCTGAAGACATGATCAGAGAAACAAGATGGGTGAGGCAATATCTTTTATTGGAGCAGCTTCTCTTGGTGAGAGAGACAAGCTTTTGAACTTACGCAGAGCTCTTCTTCAGCTCTGTGTCACCTCAAAAGCTTGTGTCTCTCACCAACAGAAGTTGGTCCAGTAAAAGATATCTGACCTCCCTTTTCTCTCTAATATGCTGAGACTGACCCACTTACAACAAAACTGCAGAAGACACAATCAGGTAGATGAGTGGGAGGGAAGTGATGATCCTCTGAGTTTTGGAATTGTGTTTGTAGTACTGATCCAAGAGAATTCAATGCCACCATCTCAACAATCACATTCTACATTGCGGGGAAGAAGGGAGCATATGGAGGAGAACTCCACATGGCTGCCCTGCAACTCTTATGAGGAGCAACAGACCTGGTGCTGATTAGCATCACTAACATCTCTGTGGTAGAATTATATTCAACCACCAAACCTTGCAAAAAATATGATTTAAAAGATGTCAGAAGACAAACACTCAGAATATAATTTGTTCTTGCCAAAACTATGATCAACTATCAAGAAGTTTGTCTGCCTCAGGTAGAACACATGGGACTTTAAGATCCAATCTGTGCAAATAAATACAGAGAAGAAAATTTGAGCAAGACAAGCATAGCTTGAACTCAAAAAAAAAAAAAAAAAAAAAAGCCATTTCAGGTGCTTTGCAACATAAAGCAGATGATTTTTTCTTTATGTAGCATAAATATGTGTTGTGAGCAGGAGTTAGGCCCTTTTTACATCAGAAATAAAGATAGAAAAATATCTATCTACCTTCAACTAGAATATGAACAGTTTGAGCTAAGGTAATGCCAAGAGAAGCTGGGCAGAGAGAAGCTCAGACACATAAAAATGTACATGGCAATCGGGTAGTTCGCAAACAAAAAAGTCAAGGGATTCATTCAAATGAGGTGGAAAATCTCTATTTCATACTGTAAACACTTCTAATAGTTTTCTTCATAGGCCACTAAGAGAACCTTGGTGATATCAAACCCATTTATCTCATTCAGTCATTACCAAGTCAGAAGCCAACTTGTGAGTGAAAAAGCTCCAGATTACTTTGGGCTTATTGAAGCCCCCAGGTCTTGATGGTGACTGAGGTGATGCATTAAAATCCTGGAGTGAATGAGCCCTCCTTAATGGAGTTAGGAGGGTTCAGCTCTTTGTTCAGACATAACTTTGCTGGGGATTACACCCCTGCATCTGAGGACAGAACTGGACCCAGTGAACTGCCCCCACCTATTATCTCCACCCCTTCCTCCCTCACTGCCTGGAGCAATGAGAACAGTTGGTAACCACTCATAATCTCAGCAACTTTTCCATGTGCGTTCAACTCCATATGTATGTGGCTGAGGGAGAGGGTGATTAAAGAAGACCCACATCACCCCAGTCGATATTAAAAGCTTCACAAGATCATTGCTTTACTTGCCAGCTAGGACCTGTTTTATGGGATGCCTGTGAAACATCTGAAAACTGGTTGCTATGTGAAGGGAGTGTACTATCGAAAGGGCATCTTTGTCAAAAATGGGTGCCTAAAGCTAGACATCTAAATTAAAGGTGCCTGTGGTGTGTATTTTTTTTTGGTGCAATTTGAGGCTGCTAAAAATTATTTGAACCTCCTCTTATAACTGAAGGGTAACACACTCAAGCAGATTTTACACTTGGAGTTAATAGGGTTAGCTTGAGGCAGAGGATACATCTCTAATGATGATGTAGAGGGATCGCTAAACACATCTAATCAGGGCACTGCTCCAAGCCACTAAAGCACTTAGCTTTTACTGACATTCCTGACCAATGCAGATGAACTAAACAGATATAGATTTGGAACAGCATCTATTAAAGACATGGGAACTTGTATATAGTATTACATGTTAAGAACGATAACAGGAGGAAACTTATGACTCCTAATAAATGGTAACAATAGAAATGAGACATTGGAGGTAAATGTCTTACATTTTATTGGGATCTATTTGGGAAAAGGCTTGTCTTACGTGTGCTTGTACGTTCTGTGTCGAGATACTGTGGTGATGAGTGCCATAAAAATGCCTATAAATAAATAAAATTGTGCTTTCATTAAGATTCCCAAGTGATTAGCACAGAATAAGATTAAAATTAGCCCACAAGAATTTCAGCAAATTCAAAACATGTGTTGGCTCTTTTTGAGGTATGATCACACATTCCTTGTACATTCCTCCCACGGAGGAATTTTGAGTGCAAAAAGTCATGTAGGCAGAATCAGGTCCTTTTTATGGTAGTTCCTCCCTGCCCACTTAAATATTTCCTCTAATTCCTGTTCCCCAATGATAAAAATCAGAGGGAGATGAATGAAGTAGCATCTTGAGCAGCATTAATTCTGTCACTGAAAATTGCTCCCAGTTATCTTCCCATGCATTTGTTGCATTCAGCTGTTCATCTACAAGGGTTCTGTGTGTAGGAAGGAAGGGAGCCAAGATGGCAGGTTTCCACTCGTCTCAAAGAAAAGGTTTATTTTTGATCACCTTGAATCCTTTGAGTCCTGGATATTCCTTGTTCTGCAGAAGTTCCCAGTAGAAATACAGAGCTCTCAGATTCTGAATGAGTTGACTATAAATTTGATTCTCCAAGGCACTATTTAATACAGCAAAGTTCCAAGGGGATGTTTCCCTCTGATTACTCTTCCTATGTGCAGATACTGTTTTTTAACAAGACTGTATCACCGCCTTACCCCCAGCTCTGAAACCTGTCCAGGTTGCCTGAAATTTTTTGCCATCTTTGGAAAGTAGCTGCATATTCTTTTTAAGCAGGCACATTTGATGTAAAAACATTGTGCTCAGCTGCTGCACTTGAAGAAGATTGTTTGTGCCCTTTTTTGTCAGCAGAGATTCAGTGTATTAGCAGCCATTGTTTAAAGAGAATGGAACATAAAATAAACTTTTACTGCTACAGAAATAGCCTTGTGTTCCTTACCTTTCCATAATGATACATGAGATTTCTGTATGCTTTGGCACCAGAAAATCACATAGAACATTTTTTTTCCCCAAACACCAGGCATTTATCTGTCCTTTGATTCTGCGGATACAAGCGTAATAGACAGTTTAAAACTAAGCAGTTTAACCGTTTGAACTCTCAGTTCCAGTCTCTGCATGACTACTATATGCATCTTGTCAGCTGCAATGAAATTTACTGCCAGAGTCAAATGTATTGTTGTAAAGTTTCATATAAATGAGATCACGCCATTGACAGTGCAAGTGCTGAACACCTTGCAGAAGTTGGGGCCTGACACAGTAAGAGCTGCGAGCTATACAAGTAATAGTAAAACCACTTGGTTTACTGCAAAAACGTTTAAGGGCTAGATCATGCCTGTTCGGCTCAGTCCTGTGTTGGATGTGGCTTGGACCTGCACTGCCCCAGGAAGGGAAGCTCCAGGAAGAAAGGTAGAATCTAGACATGCAAATTTGTCATTGAGAGATGCGATTTCTAGGTAAAATTAAGCCTCGCTCATGATCTCACAATAGAACTCTCAAACCTCAGTAGTTTTCTGTCAGCCCCGGGCATCGGGGCTCCAGCTGTCAGCCCTGGGCGATAGGGCTCTGGCTGTCAGGGGGTTCTGGAAGGAGGGTGGTTGTAGAAGCTCATGGAGGCAAGTTAGCTCTAATTGGCACTAGGACCCTTTTTGTTGGAAGCGAGGGGGCAAAGTGGCCAGTTTTTCTGCATCTCAGAAGTGGCAACCCTAAGTGATGTCAATGGGAACTGAGGGAGATCAGCACCTTGCAGGAGGCAGACAGCCTCTGCAATATTGGGTCCTTGTTTTCTTGAAGTGCGTATCTCACGAAGCTCATTGCAGTGTTGTCAGCTCTTGGGATTTAACCGTGAGACACATGATAGCAGGTATTTTTCTTAGGGCCCCAACTGCTGAAATCAAGAAATTGCTTGAAAAATCTCAGCTTTCATTAAAGAAAAACAGTTTCTAGCCTGCATGGTTGCAAATATCGGGGTCCTACTTTGTTTGACTCTGTACAGACAGCCCCTGCTCCAAAAACTGACACAAGGTTGAGGGAAGAAGTATAAGGTATAAGCAGAGTGAACAATTTGATGGCAGAAAATCTTAGACTAGTGGTGTGATGTTGTTGGTTTTGTTTGGTTAAGTCTTTTTTGGTGGGGTTAAGTTAGGAGGGGATTAGCTAGATGGAAAGAATAAGGGAGAGAGGGGGCAAAAGAGGGTCAGAGGCAATGAGGGAGGGAGTGGGAGCGGTTGGAGCAAACAGCCAAACAGCACATAAGAGAGACTACCCCGCTCTAGCAGGAAACCTGCAGAAAGCAGCCTGATATCATCAGTATCTAGAGGTCCCTGCTGGAGCTGTCCCTGTGCAAGCTTTGATCTCTGGCTGGCACAGGAACAGTTCAGTTTCTTTTCCAAAGACTAAACCCACATGTGTGGGGCAGAGGGGCTCCTGGGGGCAGGGTAGGGTAATTACCTGAACAATTTTAGGTCCAGGAGACCCCTTTCTGGGCCCCATTTTACCCCTTCCTTTCTCCCACTGGTATCTGTTCAAAGTGCTTTCTGCAGTTGCTGTGTGGGCTTTGGTCTACGGCTGACTCTTCTCCACACTTCCCTGCCACCTCACAGTCTTGTTTCACCTTTCAAGTGCTTAATAAAAGGCAGGTGCTAATTTGTTCCCTCAGAGACTTAGGTGTCTGCAAATGGTTGTGCAAGAGATCCGCCTTTTCCACAGTGTGAGCCACACCGACCCTCAGCAAATTATAATGTTTACACCTTCAAAAAGAAATGTGATCACCCATGGATTAAAGAGAGAGGCATCTCCTGTGTGAGAGCCATGAAAGAAAAAAGTTTTGGGGACAGGGAGAGCTAAAAGTTCATTCTCAGGTTAGGCTCAGAATGCAATGAGAGATCCTAAGCACTATTCTTTTATTGCCCAATCTCTATCTTTGTTCTGACATCAGTCGTGTATTCCTGTTGCCAGTATAAATCTTTAATCTTGAGAACTGCAATTTCCTCTTGTGCACAGATCTTGTCATTAGCTCTTTTCAGCTCAGTGACCTGTATCCACAGTGTTGGGTTTATGATAGACTTTGAGATTCACTCTGGTCTCATTTACTTCGGGGGAGAAAAGTCAGGAGTAATTCCACTGAAGTCAGTGGAGTTACACCGGTGTAAAACCAGGCTAAACAAGATGAGAATCTGGCCCTTTATCTTGTGGGTACACTTGCAGCAATGTTCCCAAATGAAAAGCAACAGGGTGACATTAAGAACAAAGGGTTTCTTGATTACACCAGGGATGTGATTTAGATTTCTTGAATGGATTATTTAATTATCATTTTGGCTCACTGCTGTGATAGAAGGGGAAATTGCACACACACACACAAAATCAGTGAGACATCTGACTGCTGTTGAGTGCTAGTTGTCTGCTCTTTCCCGGTGAGATGACTGCTGCTGCTAGATCGTTTAATCATGTCTGGCTTTCTGATATTTTTTTGTTGTTGGTTTTTTATTTCTTCCAGCATCTATTGAGAACAGACCTATGTAAATTGGAACAGAGCCTTAATTAAAGGCAATGGGCCAAACTCAGCCTTGGGGAAGTGCCACTAAAGTATGTATGTTCTGCTCTCACAAGAGCTTGGTAACGGGTGGTTAGTTATATTTGAGGCAGAGTCAGGAGATTTGAGTTCTTTCCAGTGCTGTCACAGACTTCCTATGTGACCTTCGGGCCCTTACACAAGCATGTACTGTTCCTCCCTCCTTGGCAAACAGTTCAGGCAGTCGCTGTGATCAGGGGAGCACAGGAACTGCCCAGTCATTACTTCCTAGGCAAGCAGAAAGATGAGAGGCCATCTATGTGCGTGCCCAGAGAGCGGGTGGGGAAGAACAGGCAGCAGATTGTAAAAGGACATATTAGTGAATTGTCCCTGGTGCTCCTTTAGGGCCACCTCAAACTCGGGATTGTGCCTAAGAGCCAAGATCTAGTCCAACCTCTCTCTGCTTCAGCTTCCCACCTGTAAAATGGAGATAATATTATACCCCTCTGTCAGAGAGGTGGTATGAGGAAGAATGAACTAATTCCTTGGATGTGCTCAAATGCTACAGTGATGAAGGCCATAGAAATACCTATCTCTATGCATCACATCTGTCTAGTTTCAGTAGACCTTGGTATGTTTTGTTATCTTTTTGGTGGTGGTTCTGCCATTTTATTATATCAAATTATTATTTCATATATTGAAGCATTTTCAAATAAATAAATTGTGTTTTATGTCACCTATGCAGCCCCTTGCACTATGTGTTTGTGAGCCACAACTGAATATCTGCCCCATGGAATTTAACAGAGAATAATCTGACTGTAGTTTTTGTTTTTAACCATTCCATGGTATTGGCTATACCCTTCCCCGATCACCAAAGCAGAGATAAACAGTAAACTTAGAAGCAGAGTTCAGGTTATGTTAGGAAAATAACCAAATCTCTGTGCCTCAGTTTCTCCACCTGTAAAAGAAGCAGCAGTCATCTTACCTCTGTGAAGAAATTTGACATCCTGGAATGAAAGGTGCTATATAAGTGCAACACCTCATTATGATCCAGAGCATGATTCCTCTTAATCACGCTGAATGGTTACTCGCATGAGGACAGCCAGTGAAGCTACTTGTATGAGTAACTGCTCATAAGCACATAGGAGTAGTCATCTGCCTTTAAATTTGAATTAAATATTTCTATTGCTAATGTAGGAATAGTAGCTTAATGTTATTTCCTCATGTATTTTTTAAATATTTGTCACTTTTACATCGTTGTAATATATTGTCCCTTGTTAAATAAAGGCACAAATTTTCAGAGGGACAGGATTGCAAGCTGCATTGCGTTATATCGTCACTTTGGGTTTGTGTTGTATTAACAGATTTTATTTAATGCTTACACTGCTCTGTTCACTTACAGCAAAGAATGTCTATCCTGACCTGCTTGGCAGTGGAGCACAAGTGAAACCACAGTCCACCTCTCTGCCAATTAAAAATACATTTAAGGGCAATATTTTTTGTTTGGTTGGGTTTTCTCTGGGTGAGTGGGAGAGTTACATCAAGTTACAGCATTTAACACATGTGGTTTTGTAATTGTGATATGCTGGGAAGGTTCACAGCATTCAGTGGCCTTTTAGCCTGCACTTCCACCTGCACGGTGGTATGGCCTCACGTTAATGACCTGGGATGTGATTTAAATCATGTATGCATGTAAACTGCCTGAAGATTTGCTGATGTATCTTTTTGTCTCTTCACTCTGTGTTTCTTTGACTGCAATAGTTACATCTTTTCCGTTCCTGTAACCTACAAGCTGATACAGTCCCAATGTGATAGGTCAGTTCCTAAACTTGGTTCCCCACCTGTTAAATCTAGATGTATATAAAGTGGTGTGTATTGTTGGAAGAACATGAATGCATTAGCAATCTTAAAAATCATTCTCTTTCTCAGTCTTCTACCTTCATCTGAATGCTGATTTGGTTGTGGATGTTACGTGCGGCTACTGAATATAGAGCCCACACATTTTCACATAGGTAGGTTTACTATTTAATTGTTTTCCAGTAGCGCAGTTCTGTTGTATCACTGTAAGTTTGTCAACTGAATAGACAAGAGGAAGGAAGAATTATAATAGCCTTTTTCAGATGGTGAGCTGAGGTGTAGAGAATAAAGAAATCCGTGGTAGAGCTGGCAACAAAACCTGGAATGCCTGAGTCCCAGTCCAATGCCTTATTCCTTTCTCTCTAGACCCTCCTTCCTTCCTTCCTCAGGTTACCATTATACATTCTGATTGTATCTGCTGGCATCCAACCTTGCTAAACTCTTTTGGTCTCATCCCTCTCTACACTTTGGACCTGCAGCCAGGCTCTATAGCAGCTGACAATCTCATGCATAAAAATACAAGTTCCTGAGTGACAGAGAGATGCAATTGTGTAGGGAAGAGTCAGAAGTAACCATTTTAGAGCTCTGAATGCATTTTTTAAAATTTTCTGAGCTAATTTTTCCCTAAAATCCCTAAATTTATTCTCCTCAGAGGTTGCCATCCAAATGTACGTGCTCATTTCTTTGTCACGGCATGAACTGTATTGCTAAAAAAAATCAATTTGTTCTTTGCTTAGACATCACTGACTACTTTGTCTCCATTATTACTCTGAATAGGGAAGATATGTAACATGACTTAAGGGAACAAACTTGTCCTTTCGTTGCAAAGTGCAAAACTATGGCACTTTTGTGGGCCAACATGCAAGATTACTTAATTTAAAAATAGTTTATCAAGTTAGTATGTTGGAAAAAAATACACAATTCTGTCCTTCAATAGATAAACCCTCTGGAAAATCAGTTTACTTGATCCTTCTCCTTTTAACCCTGGTTACCCTAGATCTTAATAAAGTCAGTTCTCACCACATATGGCCTGACAAATTTGTTAGTCCCTAGGCACTCTGCAGTAAAATCCAGTCCTCCACCAACCAGCTGTTGGACTCCACCTGCTTTCCTGTGGTCTGTGAAAGCTGTCCTGTCCTTGCCAGGGACTTTGTTCTTTGTAACCCTGTTCAAATACTGTATGCGGTGTCAGGTTGGCTTTTTTAACCCTTTATATTGAACTAATTTTCATAGCAGCCTCAGAGGACTTTGTTGTCTTGAAACTATTAAATGAGAATACCATATGCCAAGACTCAAACTATGTGCTGCTTTTAGTTCACACCCAAATCTCTGCTACCAGTGCCAGGCTGTTTTTTGCAGCCTGCTAGCTTCTTTGTTCTCAGCTATTCTTCTTAGAAATAATTGAACATTTTAAAGTCTTCCAGTGGACTTTACCAACACAATTTAATGAAGTCCCGAGTCCACCTATTCAGTGGGCAATATTATGCTCCTTTTACACATGGGTTAGTTGAAGCACAGAATTTATAAAAACCCAGAAGTCCTATAGTGGAATGTTAGGAATAAAAACTGGAGGTTTCGTTCCCTTCCTACTGGACCATCCCATCTTCTCATATCGCCGTTCATACTTTAAACAGAATGGACTTCCCCTTTAGCACCACAATGCTGCAGGATTCCCTCTCAATATCAAACTGTTGCTGAGTTTGATTGTGCTGTATACCCTTTCAGTGACCCCTTCATTTGTCAAAAACATCATTTTCCTGTCAGTCACACTTCCATCTGGGGCCTCAATTCCACAGGGAAATCCCCACTGACTTCAGTAGGGCTCCACGCAATTGCAGGACTGGGGCTTTGGTTTGCTGCATTCCCCACCCCCCAGTCAGACACACAGACTATCTTGGTACTTAAGTGGCTCCCATTTCTAAATATCTGTGCACTTAGGAGAACAGTTTTTTCCAGAATGAAAGCATTTTAAATTGACACATTTGAAATGCACTGTACATGAATCTTGTAAAAGAAAGTCTTTTATTGATAAAGTTTAATATTGCATGATGTCAAAGGAAAACAATTAGGTATGCAGAATTATTAAATCAAAGGGAATAGATTTGCTATCCCAGTTAGAAGCATTCAGCTTGTCTATCAAATCAAGACAGCTCAGTTTCTCTGTATGTTTGTGTGTCTCAGCAATGTGGCATGTGTCTATATCCTGGATGGCGCTGGCTGGAAAACAAGAATTCTGTTTGTGGAAAACGTTGAAATTTGGGCATTTGTTTTCATTCATCATTGAAACTAAACTGAGATATTTCAAAATTTTCATGAAGATCGGAGACCTCCGTGTCGTGCCGCAAAGCCAATTGATTAAGGCACTCACTCTGAATCAGGCAGCGCAGGGACTAGAACCTGATTCTTCCCCACAGGAGGGCTACCACCACAGGGCTAAGGTAGAGAGAGTCTGTCTCTCTCTCTCTCTCTTGTACATGCACTTTTGTTGAAAAATTCCTGACAAGCTTTAGCTCTGGAGAGGGGGAAAGATACATTTTAATCTTTGAAACATTTATGGTTGATAATTCACATATGAAATTACTTCTTTCCTGCTTAGATAATATTGCTTTAGTAATTCCACCCAGGAAAAGAGACATGAACTTTCCCCAATTTTTGAACTTAGAAATTGATACCTGTTGGAAATCAAACAACTTTTTGTCTGCCCCCTCCTTCTCCGAACAAGAGAGGAGGAAAAGAATGAAGCATTTGCTGCCCAGTACTACAAGATGTTGAGTATCCTCAGCCAACATTGGGCCATATCCTGGTCTGATGTAAATCATTGTAGCTACACTAAACTCACATACAAAATCAGAAATGCCTGAGTTATCAGATCAGCTCCTTTGCTGTTGCCATATATTGGATGAAACTTTAAATTGCTCTTCCTTTTAGGAGTGAGGATTGTAAACATCCCATGAAGGAGGTAGTGTTGCCTAGTGGAACTTCAGGCAAGTCTCTTAATCCCTAATTTTCCTGGAGAATGGTGGTAATAATACTGCAATCTTTTGTAAAGTACTTTGAGATCTACTGATGAAAAGTGCTATATATGAGAGAGAGAGAAAGAGAGAGAGAGATGGTGGTATTATTTATTATTATTATAAAAGGCTTGTCACACTTACTGAAGAATGTGGAGAATAACCACTGAGTCCCAGCCACTGTTCCTTGACCTATCACAGGTTTATGGGGGAAAAAGATTTAGGGTGCCTTTGTATGTCTTCAGTGGAAGTAAAATAAATTATACCAGTTGGGGATCTGGTCCATTGGATGTAATGCAAATTGAGGAGGCTCAGCACCACTCAGGATCAAGCCCTTAAAGTAGGGGAAGATGAAGTACTTTATTTCCCTCCCTCTTTACACTATATTTTTCTGAAAATCTTTTCTTTTTTTTTTAACTCAAAACCTGAAACTTCCTTGTAGCCCATCAGTTTTGGTTTTGTCACTTTGACTTGCACAAATAATCTATCACAGTTTAAAAACAGAAGCATAGGGAAACACCTGCCTGCTAGAGACACTCTTATTATTCCTGGTTAGGTTACCATCTCCTTGAGAGTATTTGCACCTGGTGGCTAGCAGTAGATTTTAAACTTGGCAATAGTGTCCATTGTGAAAGACTGACCTATGGATGATTAATGAAGAAAAATTGTTGGTATTCTCATCCACTCACTTTCTGACATCTTTCTTCCTTTAGCAAACAATTTATCACAGCAAGGAGCTCATAAATGGTCAACTCTGCTTTGTTCTGAATGCTAATGATGTAATGGATACGTTTTTTTCCTTCAGCTTTTCAACATACAGAACTTGAGCCTGATTCAGATCTGTTTCATGCCAGAGTAAGCCAGGAGTAACTTCACTGAAATCAGTGGAATTCCACTGGTTTAAAACCTAAGTGAGAGAAGATTCTGGCCCATTGCTTTCAGCCAGGGACAATATGCTGCTTAATAAATCATCATATTAGCAACTGCAGTACACTTGGGAATAGCTCAACAACTGATGCTGCTGTCCAGAAATCCACTGAGGTTATTGATCAGGCTTATCTCTCAAGGTTTTTGCAGCTCTGCAGCACAGGATCAGAAGAAATAGGAGTGTATGTGGTTTCCATGAATTTACACACCCATCTACAAAATATACTTGTATTAAATATTTTGAAAATAATTTCATCAACATTTTCAAGTGGGTGCTTTAAACTTATGCAGCCTGTGTTTGCAAACACTTCCACTTGTGCATGCGAAACACCACATTTGCACAAATAGGCACATTTTTTCATATACTAGTAGGTGGTTAGATGGGGCATTTATTCAGCATTCAGGAGCTATTTCCCAGTTTGCCTAAGCCAAATATGGGATTTGTGCATGCAAAGCAGATGAACTTTGAAATATTGAAGCTATGATGAAGGGGGCCTGTTATGAGTTAGACCACAATTGAGTGATATGCTAGGCAACAAGAAAAATAAAAGGGACTAGGGTCATGAGATTGTTGTCCTTCTAAGAGACATATGTAGAATAGATTCCTTATCACAGTACCCTACAGAAGTGGTTTCAGTTTAGATTTAAAGAAAATCTAAATTTGCATGGAAATCAACTATAGTGTAAACATAAAATATAACTTAACTTGAACCAAAACTGAAAGAGTATATGATGATGGGGTTCCTTGTAGACTTCAGAGAGTCACATGGTTGATCTAGACTGGAGTCATATGGTTCAACTAGACCACTTAAGAGATTAAATACAATTATCAATAAAGCACTAAGTTTATCACTTTAACATCTCCTGTAGCACATCAAATAGGTATTTTGGGAAAAGATTGAACTAACTTGATCAGAAAATAGACCAAGGGAAAACTCATCTTCCAATCTGACAAAACTTATGTTCTGAAAATTGTCTTCACCTGTATATTGAAGTGATGGGAGACCAGAGGGCTTGAGGGAAAGGATACTCATCGTTGAGAGCAGATCTTTGAACGTCCTGGAAACAGAAATGTGTTTTGTTCCACAGAAGCATGGATCAGAGGAGAATCCTCACTCTGTTCTGTTACTATTGAGCTCACTGTGACAGTGTATGTAATAACTCCTGTCTTTACAGTGAATTTGCCCTCCCACTTCCGTCCTCCCATTTTCCTGTTTAACCACCTGTTTCGTGTTGTTTAAATCCTAGATTCAAGCTGTATGGGACAGGAACCGCTGTTTGTACCTAGTACAATAGGCCTCTAAAAAGGGATTTGAGAGAGGTGAAAAGAAGTTAAATTAAATACAGTTTGTTCAATATTTTCCAAGAAAAGAAAAACAAATAAAGCATAAGTATGCTACAAAGAAACTAGCAGAATTATTCCATTTCATGCTTTATCTTGCTAGACTGTGGCTCAAACAGAAATGAGGAAAACCGTTTCTGTCCTCCTCATCTAAACTTTCGCACTTCATGACAGTCCATTTACTTATTTGTAATGGAATCAGGTAGCTTATTCCAGGTGTTTGGTCAGCAGCCCCCCAAAGCTTTCCAATTACAGAGCCATTACTAATTCAAATAAGCCACTATCAAAACCAATTATATGTCAAAAACTCAGAATAATGACATCCTAATTGCAGACTTACAGGGATTCTGAAAGGAGTAAAGGAAAATCACCTAACCATGTCAATATGCACTGACTGTCTAGATACTCAATATAAAATCCCGCCTTGCGCCCCAGAAGTTGTACCAAATCGATACAGAATGCTGTTTGGGAGAATGCAGTATAACAAGTCATTTTTAAATAAATGTGTTTGGAGCGGCTTAGCATGCAGCTGTTCTGGCAAAGTGGTCTGTATGCATTTCCAGGCGATCCTCAACTCACAAGTACTTGGTCCTCTTATGGGTCAACAATAAAAACTCACAAAATTAATGACTGAGTTCCCTATTTCAGCCCTAATTAAAATTTCAGGAAGCTGGCACAATCCGTGTATTCCACCTGTAACCCTTCTGCCCCTCTGAGTTGGCAGCAACAAGGGCCGGGTTCAATATCCAGGGGTTCCATTTCAATAACACAATGCATAACCGGCTCGAGCCCCCACCCAGTGACCTGGGACAATTACATACCACCCCCCTCAGGCGCCTCTAGGAGGCAATACTTCCCCACTCACAAGCACGGAGTATGAGTGTAGCAAAATCGTTTTAATAAAGGAGGGAAACAATGCGGCATCATGTTGGAGAAACACCACAAACAGGATTATAACACAAACCATAAGCAAAAACCCACCTCCAAGTACGTTTGGCAATGTCCTTTTCCCTTAGGGTCTTAAGTCCAATCACCCCAAAGTCCAACAACCCAAAGTCTCTGGTCAGTGCCACCCCAGAGTTCAAAAGTTTATCTGCAGAAGTTTTACCCCCCAGCCTGGGTGGAAATGGGGGGGGGGAAAGCACACACAGGGTGTTAAGGGGCACCTTACGTGGGCCAGGGCCAACTGCTCTGCCTCTCCGTGGAGTTCTGCTGCAGCCTTCACCACGACCAGCTCCACTACACCAGCTGTGCCGCTCCTCCAGCCGACCCGTGAAGCCACTCTCAGCCATCCCCACAAACCGCTCCACTCCGCTCACTGTTCCATGGGCTGCTCCAACATGCTGCAAACTGCTCCACTCTGCCAGCCGCTTAGCGATAGATCTTCAGGCTCCCCACTAGTTAACACAGCACTCAGTGATCTCAGCTCAGTAAGCTTAGCTCTTTTTCAGTGATTTCAGCTTGTAGTAGGGGAGCCCCAGTGCTGGTGCACCATTGGCCCAACATGAATTCAGCTCAGCAGCCTCTAGATGGACTCCTAATGGAATCAAAATTAGCTCTACTCTTCAACAGTGGAGAGAGGAGGATGTGCAATTGGTGTTCCAGGCCCTCAAAAGGGGCCCATACCATCAGGTACACACATCAGTCCCCAACCTCTCTCATTTCAATGGGTTTTGGCACCCATATCCCTTGTCTAGCAAGTGCTACTTAATTGGTATTGAGACATCTCTGTCATAAAGCAATCTCATAGGTCCTCATTCACATAATCAGGGTGACAACACTTTGTTCTTCCCGCCCCAATAACAAAGAAATTGGGGATCCCAGAGCTGTCAAAATAACCATCCCAGGCTGCTGTGGGCTATGCTAGATAGGGTGAGTGTGCCAATGCAAATACCTAAAATTCCTTTCCACATTCCCCATAATTCACCACCAGATGTCAGGATAGAGCTTATCCTGACTCTGCTTACACACCCATTGGTTCAATGATTTCTGGGCAAAAGGAGCAAACCAGATATGGTTAGTTAAAACAACGACAAAATCATACTAGATTGTAGCACTAGGACTCCATTCATGATATAGGGTTACTCGAGACAGTGCAGAGCCCCAATCATAAGCCATATTCTAAAGCCAAAGCACCATGCTAAGTTCAGTAGACATTTATACACATGGTAGAAGAACATACCTTAATTCAAAGCACCCTATGTTTTGTATGAACCAGTCAGTTTTCTGTATATCTTTTATAATATCCTGCATCAATAAAAATATACGAAAATAGTACTTAACGACCAAAATTATAACAATCTTCCCTTCTAAACTCTGAAAATGGCCTTCCATAAATTAAAGAAAAGTAAATCAGAGTACAACAATTTCATATGGCTTCCCCTGTCATAAAAATGTTACTAGTGATTTTTGTCATGTCTTCCTTTTCTCTCTTCTCCCCCTCCTTACTCCCTTCTGTTAACATTGTATTAGAGATTTGTTTTGGGGGTCAGTGCTCAGCTCATGTGGGATGAGGATTGAGGCACTGAGGTTGAATTAAAGGAGGAACCAGGACTAGAGTTCAGCCTTTGATCTATTGTTTTGAGATGAAAAAGTTGCCTATGAGACTGCCATGTTCTCTTGCAGCATACATCTGATGAAGTGAGTTCTAGCCCTCAAAAGCTTATGCCCAAATACATTTGTTAGTCTCTAAGGTGCCACAAGGACACCTCATTTTTTTCCCCCATCGGTGTGTGTTCCTAATGCAGCAAGAATTATAGAATTGATATTAAAAGTACTTATTTTAATCATAGAATCATACAAGATTAGGGTTGGAAGAGAACTCAAGAGGTCATCTAGTCCACCCCCCTGCTCAAAGCAGGACCAATACCAACTAAATCTTCCCAACCAGGACTTTCTCAAGCCAGGCCATAAAAGCCTCTAAGGATGGAGATTCCACCACCTCCCTAGGTAACCTATTCCAGTACTTCACCACCCTCCTAGTGAAATAATTTTTCCTAATATCCAACGCAGACCTCCCACACCGTAACTTAAGACCATTGCTCCTTGTTCTGTCTTCTACCATCTCTGAGAAAGCTGAGATCCATCATCTTTGGAACCCCTCTTCAGGTAGTTGAAGGCTGCTATCAAATCCCCCCTCACGCTAATCTTCTGCAGACTAAATAAGCCCAGTTTCCTCAGCTTCTTCTCATAAGTCATGTGCCCCAGCCCCCTAATCATTTTCATTACCCTCTACTGGACTCTCTCCAATTTGTCCACATACTTTCTATAGTGAGGGCACAAAACTGGAAGCAATACTCCAGGTGTAGCCTCACCAGTGCCAAACAGAGGGGAATAATCACTTCCCTCGATCTGCTGGCAGTACTCCTACAGAAGCAGCCCAGTACGCCTTTAGCCTTCTTGGCAACAAGATCACACTGTTGACTCATATCCAGTTTCTCATCCATTCTAATCCCCAAGTCCATTTCTGCGGAACTTACGCTTAGCCAGTTGGTCCCCAGCCTATAGCAGTGCATGGGATTATTCCATCCTAAGTACAGGACTCTGCACTTGTCCTTGTTGAACCTCATCAGCTTTCTTTTGTCCTAATCCTCCAATTTGTCTAGACCACTCTAGACCCTATCCCTGCTCTCCAGCGTATCAACCCCTCCCCCCAGCATAGTGTCATCCATGAATTTGCTGAGGGTGCAATCCATCCCATCATCTAGATCATTAATGAAGATATTGAACAAAATTGGCCACAGGACCAACCCCTGAGACACTCCACTTGATATTGGCTGCCAACGAGACATCAAGTCGTCGATCACTGCCCATTGAGTCCAACAATGTAGCTGGCTGTCTATCCACCTTATAGTCCCATTCATCCAATCCATACTTTAACTTGCTGGCAAGAATACTGTAGGAGACTGTATCAAAAGCTTTTCTAAAGTCAAGCTACATCACGTCTACTGCTTTCCCCATATGCACAGAGCCACTTATCTCATCATAGAAGGCAATCAGTTTGGTCAGGTATGACTTGCCTTTGGTGAATCCATATTGATTGTTCCTGATCACTTTCCTCTCCTCCAAGTGCTTTAAAATGGATTCCTTGAGAACCTGCTCCATGATTTTTCCAGGGACTGAGGTGGACCAATCTGTAGTTCCCTGGATTATCCTTCTTCCCTTTTTTAAAGATGGGTACTATATTTGCCTTTTTCCAATCGTCCAGGACCTCTCCCGATGGCCATGAGTTTTCAGAGGTAATGGACAATGGCTCTGCAGTCACATCAGCCAACTTCCTCGGCACTCTCAGATGTGTTAGATCTGGCTCCATGGACTTATGCATGTCCAGCTTTTCTACATAGTCCCTAACCTATTCTTTCATCACTGAGGGCTGCTCACCTCCTGCCCAGTGCAGCAGTCTGGGAGCTGACTTTGTCTGTGAAGACCGAGGCAAAAAAAAGCATTGAGTACTTCAACTTTTTCCCCATCATCTGTCACTAGGTTGCCTCCCCCATTCAGTAAGGGTCCCACACTTTCCCTGCCCTTCTTGTTGCTAACATACCTGTAGAAATCCTTCTTGTTGCCCTTCACATCCCTTGCTAGCTGCAACTCTAATTGTGCTTTGGTCTTCCTGATTACACCTCTGCATGCTTGAGTAATATTTTTATACTTCTCTCTAGTCATCTGCCCAAGCTGCCTTGTAAGCTTCCTTTTTGTGTTTAAGCTCATAGAAGATTTCTCTGTTAAGCCAAGCTGGTTGCCTGCCATATTTGCTATTCTTTCTGCACGTTGGGATGGTTTGTTTCTGTGGCCTCAATAAGGTTTCTTTAAAATACACCCAGCTCTCCTGGACCCCTTTCCTCCTTTGATTAGCCTCCCAGGGGATCCTGCCCATCAGTCCCCTGAGGCCATCAAAGTCTGCTTTTCTGAAGTCTAGGGTCCATATTGTGCTGCTCTCTTTTCTTCCTTTTGTCAGGATCCTGAACTTGACCATCTCATGCTTACTGCTGCCCAGGTTGCACCCACTTCTACTTCCCCTACCAATTATTCCTTGTTTGTGAACAAGTCAAGAGGATTACGGCCCCTAGTTGGTTCCTTCAGCACTTGTACCAGGAAGTTGTCCCCAACACACTTCAAAAATTCCTGGATTATCTGTGCATTGCTGTATTGCTCTCCCAGCAGATGTCAGCGTAATTGAAATCCCCCATGAGAACCAGGGCCTGTGATCTGGAAAGTTCTGTTAGTTGTCCAAAGAAAACATAGTCTACGTCATCCTCCTCGTCTGGTGGTCTATAGCACATGCCCACCATGACATCATCCTTATGGCTCTCGTCTCTAAACTTAACCCAGAGACTCTCAACAGCCTTTTCTCCAGTTTCATACTGGAGCTCTGAGCAATCATACTGTTTTCTTACATATAGTGCAACTCCTTCACCTTTTCTCCCCCACCTGTCCTTCCTGAACAATTTATACCATCCATGACATTGCTCCAGTCATGTGAGTTACCCCACCAAGTCCCCGTTATTCCAATCACATCATAGTTCCTTGACTGTCTCAGAACTTACTTCCAGTTCTTCCTGCTTGTTTCCCAGGCTTCTTGTGTTTGTGTATAATGTATACTATTTCATTTGTAGATTGATTTTTTCCCCATTGGTGATGGTTCTGCTGTTTGTATGCAGGTATAACTTCTATTACAATTACTGGGAGTTGTGTGCAGGCTCCAATGTTAGCCAAATGGATGCTTGAAAACGTAGCATTAAGCAAAGAAAACACTGAGCTAGTACTGGTATTTTTCTTCTGCATAGTGCTGCTTTGGCTTTTTCTTTTATTTTCTGGGGAGAAAAAAGTGTTCTTGGCACTGAATGCTTTGTTTTACAAAAGCAAACTGTCGTGTTTTTTTTTTTTAACAAGGGCTCTGCTCCATCTTTATATAGTTCCATTAAATGCCTGCAAAAATGTAGAGTGCTTGTCAGCATAGGATTTTCACGTTCCATTTTCTAAATAATGTATAGTTCAAGCTAACATACAGTATGGAAACCCAGCTGCCTCTGTCAGCTTGTCCTTCAGCAATGGGCTAGACAGTTCGAGAAAACAAAGCCTGTTTCAGATTTATATTTGTGATGTGGGAGGAAAGGTGATGGTCAGAGATGATGTGGCGGGATAAGATTGATAGATAAGAAACATGAAAAAACCACAAGCATGACGAAACAATCCATATAACTACTTATTAATTTGAATGGAGGAAAAAAAACACTCCTCTGCCTAAAACTGGGAATCTGATGTACAGAACAAGCAACAGATACAAGGAAATACTCCCTCTTACATAATTTGGGGCCAAATTTAGACTGGGTTTAATTAGCTGCATGTAACACCAGATCAGAATTTAGCCTTTTTTTCTTTAATGGAACTGAGGTACTTTTGCTGACGTACAGAGATGTAACCTGATGTATGTCGGGTACAGTGTGACCTGGTTATAGTGAATGCAGATATAGTGATAATCCATTTTCAGTGAGTTACACTGTGTCCTGAGTATTTTTAATGTATGGAAGTGTGCAAACTGCAATTCTGGCTGTAGTCAATTTCCTCAAACGAGGTCTGATCCCAAAGCCTGTGGAACCCTACTGAATGGAAACTCTTCCGTTGACTTCAATAAAGTACAATCAGGGCCATAGTGAAGTTTGTCTGTCAAATGTGTGATATGAATTTAAACTGAAGGACCAGCTGTTCTAACTCTTAAACCAAATAAATTAATCCCTGCTTCTTATAGTGTTCTATCCATGGGTTGTACTCTAAAACATTTTATGCCTTTGTTGTGATCTTTGTATAATTTATTGTTTAACCACTGATACAAAAAAGAAATTGTTTTGTTCATAATTATATTTTCATAATGATTTAGAAATAAATGTAAACTTATTACAGACATCAGCAGTGTGGTTCCCCATCTGTCAGTTAAATCAAATCAACTGAAAGACAGACTTCTTGGGTAATTTTCCTTTAAATCAACTGCACTCTCTGATTTAACATTTGGATAATGACCACGTTAAAAAAAACAACAACAAAGACCTTCGGCGGTTCTAGTATGAAAATTCCAGCATTTTAAAGTATCACCAACACCACAATGGATATGGTTGCTCTCTTCCAATGACCTCTGAAGTCATTTGAACTCACAAATAATAGCAATGTGTGCCAAGCGGTAGTATATGTTAGCATTCTGCAGACTGTGAGAAAATAGAACAAGGATAAGTTTAAGAGATGACAAAGTGGGAGGTAGAAACCAGAGAAGGGGGAAGGGAGGACAGAATGGGTATGGGAGAATGTGAGAAGTGGATCTGTATTGCACGTGAAAACTTTAGGCTGCATTCCAACCCCTTCTTTAGGTCCTGTGCAAGATTTTTTTCAGTATATTGGTTTGTACTGTAGATGAGTCTGATCCTGGCAACCCTCACATGAGTAAGTTCCTTGAAGTCATTAGTGCTACTTTTCCTTTGTTTTGATCACTTTGAGACTAACAGCTGTCACAAGGGTTCAGTTCTCAAGTGCTCAGCACTTCTGCAAGATGAATCCAAGTGGAGATCAATTGGAGCTGAGAAAATTCAGCAACTCGAGTAGCACACAGCACCTTGTAGGTTCAAGCCCTATGGATCTGATTCATAGCCCAATGAACTCAATGGAAAGACACCCATTCGCTTTGGATCAAGCTCTATAAGACATCAATAGAAGTAGTATTACTCAATTGAAAAGGGATGTTCTATTATCATGTAGATGAGGTTTCAATCCTGTGTTGACTTCAGAAACCTTTATATTTGGTAACATCTCCTTACTTGTGTATTGTCTTTACATAGGGGCAGCTGCTGAGTCAGTATTATTTAAATATAATAGAAGAGAATATTATCTTTTTATTTTGTTGTTTTATGGACTGGAAGGTTAGAATTCATAGCATCTCATCCTCCATATGCCCGCCTCTGGACCATTTTATTCACAGAAGAACCTGAGTGGTAAAACAGACAGCATAGCTAAGAGTGAAGTCAAATGTATGACCTTGTTCAGAACCCAGGCAAGAGCAATGAGTGGAATGAAATAAAATCTGTTTCACTATAATATATGCATGATTTGGGGATTCTTATTGGAACTGAAAGGTATTACCAAGAACTGAACAACTTTGATTGAATTGACTAAAACAGAAGAACGATAATACTAACATTTTTACTGGTAAATCTAAGTAAATCTCTAGCATATATTCTGAAGTAAGGGTGGAGGAAGGGGAGACGCAATTGTGTATTATGGGGGTTAATGCAATAAATTAACTTAAGATAATAAAAATTGAAAGGGAAGTGTTGTAGCATGTACCATGGGTAGAGTAATGTGAAGAAGGCTTTTGTTGTTGTTCTTGGATTTTTTTTTCAGGGGGAGGGGTAGGAGTTGGAGCTATTACAGCTGGTCCCTCAGTTTTAATTCATAACACTAACGGAAATGTCTTTACAACATTAAAATACATGAGGCATTAGGTTTTAAACATATTCATTTTCAGGAACAGACAGGGCTTCATAAACGAGTGCCCTGTATGTCCTTGCTTCCCTCCACCCTGTTTTTCACTGGGGAATCCTGAACCCTTTCATCACAAGCATGTGCTCTTGCAACTCCTTTTCAGACATATAAAACAGGAGAACACACTTGGGGGAAAGAAGAATTTCTTTAGATTCCCTTGTGTTTCACAGATTGGATTTCTTTGGCCTTTTTTAACTTCCTTTTCTGGAAAACAAGGTACCGTGTAAATGGGATGCTTTAACTCTGAATTTATCTGACAATAATGTAATCTGTGGCAAATGGCTAATGACTAATAACTGTTTATTCCAAACTATTGGCTCGACTAGACTGGACCAATATAGGCAAAATGTGACGTGAATATTGCAGCATTTTAGATCTCCTCTATTACACCAGAATCAGGCTAGGTTCACTATATATTTCGTGGGCATATATCTAATTAGTGAGGCTGGCACCTAAGAATGGTTCTTTTAAATAGTGGTTTTTGTTTGTTTGTTTGTTTTTGAGAAGAGGCAAATCTTTAGAAACCTCTTTGTCTTTAATTTCAAGTTCCCTCCAAATTGCTCTAACATAATATCTCCTGTTACTTTTCTATTGAGGGAAAAATCAGATTAAAATCAGTGTAAAGATACTTTGAGGGCATTTTATGCTCTAGATAAGTAACCTGAAATCAAGGGGTTGATTGACTGAGGTACTGATCCTCCTGGACTCAATGGGAATTTAAGGGTACTCAGCATCTTGCAAGAGGCACTTAGCACTGTTCAGAGTTTGGCTCCCAGCTGAACATTTTAACTCATGCCCCTGAAAATATCTTTTTAATCAGTAAAATGTGTAGCATAGGACTTTAGTTAATGGTTTTGAAACATCAAAATCAGAATGGTGACAAACTAGTAAGCAATAGCACATGCAGATTGGCTGGTCAAGATATGCAAATCTTGGGTCTGGTGATGGTGTCTTAATGCACCCGAAGTGTGTATATGTTAGCTGAAAAATGTACACCTCAGAGTTAATGCACCTATAAAATGTTTTAGGGTAATGGGGATATATACATATATTTTGATATAATAAAATACATAAAAATAATCCATTCCTCAAAAAACACTGCATTGGAAATGAGCAAATTGTTATTCAGTGAGTGGCCAGGAGGAAATGAGAGCTATTTCTATGCTTCATACCTCCCCTGTGTATGTCTTTTCTCCCTCCTTACCCTAGTCAGCTGGTGCTTCATATCCCAACACACTCCACCTGTTTTTCCATCCCTTTTCACTCTCTGGCCTCCCATCTCTTGTCAGGGAAGGGGTGAGGCCAGCATAGAGATGCTTAATACTGCTGCTCTCCCTGCCTGTAGGGAATGAATTGATAAATCCAGACACCCTGATTTAGCTGTAGGAAAAGCCCACCTCAGTGAACTTAAGGAAGACTACCCCATTCTCACCCTGCCTCCTCAGTGGCACCTCAGAACTGCTTGATGTTTTAAAATGGATTTCTCTAGCCCTAACATCCCATACCATCCACTCCTCCCACAGGGTAATGAAGGAGAAGTAATACACATTTAAAACTAATAAATAATATTTAATATTTTTACCCTTTAGGATAAATCCTGTGCTTAGTTATTGAATTCAGAAGGAATTGCAACCATATAACTAAGAGTCCAGTTTTGAACAGGGAACCAGACCACAAGTTAAGAATACTGGGTATTCTTCCATGCCTCACTAGTTATGATTTCTGCCGATCACTTAAGTTCACTCTTTAACATATATTAGTTTCATGCATATAACTAAAAGCAGAATTTGGGTCTTTATTATTTTATATGAATTGAACTGTAAATGGTTGGATATTGTCCGGTGATCTGCCTAGTAGAGAACATTTAGAGTTTTGATACTTAAATACATGGCTGCTTCCATGAGAGTTTTGCACAATCAATATATGGATTCTAACCCTCAGCTCTCTGACTCAATTCCAAACTGTTTTATAAATGTGGATACCCAATTTACAACTCTTCATACATTAGGTAATTTCTATATCGCATCATCTTTCACAATTTCCTGAGTTTGGGAAGCTTAGTGATATGAGTAGTGCTAATAATTAAGATTACCCAACGTGCTCCATTATAGCAACCTGTTTTCAATTGCTTATAACTTTTCCAGATTTAAACCACTCATGGTATTATTTCCCATGTTAGGTTGAAGTTTTCTTTGAAAGTTTCAACTAAAATGGTTAAGTCTGTTCCATAGTTAGAAAAAAATATTGTTTTGCTCATCTTAAAACATTTGTACTGACTTTTCAGGGAGATGGTCTGGTACCTCCATACTTTGGAGCAGGGACTTGAAATTTGGTAGGGGAAGGAGTCACCCGAGTGTTAGGGATGTCCTTTTGCTGTTCCTATGAAAAACAAAATGATGTGAAATTTCTCAGGTCACACATGCTCAGTAGGGACTTCTTAGACTTTGACCGCTAAATCCTCCAAAGATTCTGTGTGCACGAAGTATGCTCCATCTCCTTGCAGCTCCTACAGGCCAACCAGCCTGTGTATACACCATCTTCACATAGCCACCAAGCATACTCCATCACAAGGCTTCAGAGGCTGGAGCAGAACCCTCCTTGCAATAGATACTCCTAGTGGCTGTGGGCCACTGTGGTGCTAGGTAATGAAAGTAAGAAAAAAGAGGTTGCTCTCCTGTGTTCTCAATGCTCCCACAACTGTCACCAAGTCGGTGTGGAGGAGAAGGAAGCTTTCTGACTCAAATGCAGAAGGGTGAGAATTGGAGGGAGGGGAAAGGGGCAGAAACATAGAAGGGGTCAGAAAAGGGAGTGTGGAGAGGCAGGCCCTGTGGATGGAGAGGATTAGGAGTGCGAAGGGCAAGAGCCATGTACAGACAGCAGAGGACAGGAATCAGGAACGGGACTGGGGGAAAGCAGGGACCAAGGAGGATAGCACTAGCTGCGTGTGTGTGTGTGTGCGCGCGTGTGCGTGTGTGTGTGAATGAGGGGGATATGTTATGGATTTAAAGATCTCAGACCTTCTGATGTCACACATGGAGTTTCAACATGGTTCCATACGCTAGGATTTTTGTTTTTTCATTTTTTTTTAAATTAGGAAATTATATAAAAGACTACATTAAAAGAAAGCTAAGGTTGCAAAGTTAATTCAGATCCAGGTCTTCTGACTCGTAGCCCCTGGCTCCAGCCTTCTTTCTTCATGAGCACTAGCTTCTTCCACATTCACATATAAGCCTAATGATAAAAAATGCTACTTATAGTATTATATAAAAGTTCTAAAAATTCTCCTGCTCCAAAAAACTTACTGCTACTTACCACCTTTGAGCTTTCACAAAAAGTCACAAAGCATTTGAAATCCTGTACCAGACTCTGATCTCAGATAGTTTGGTATGAACTCAGAACAATTTGTCAAGAGCCAATGGAATTAATCTGAAATTCATTTGTGTAACTGAAGTCGGAGGGACATAATCTTATTGAAGTCAATGGAGCTACACTGATTTACACCAGCTGAGAATGTGGCCCTAAATCTATATCTAAAGCAGAATAGTTCAAAACTGTATTTGTATGTATGTATGTATCTAAGAAACCCTGCAGAACACTCGTATTATTTTTGGAATAACAAGGCCCTCAGTGGGAAATCCTGCCTAAATAAATAGTCAGTCTGTTGTTGAATACAATCCAGTTAGCAGATTGACTACAAAGATGCTATCACTGTGAATCAGGAGGATGCTTTTACAAGTTGCAAATGTCTTCTGACTTTTTTCTGCCTCATTAAAGCTTTTGTGAATCTTGCCAGATGTTTTTGACTGTGGAGAGAGTCAAATGCATATGGAGAGATGACAAGGAAAATGGGCAGGATACAAATGTGAAATTTGTACAGTATTTTAGAATTATCTTTTGTTTGGAACATATCTTTGATAAGACATCCTATAAATTAGCATTCAAAAGCACTTCTAGCTAGCCAGAGTGCCAAAAATAGGAGCTGGCATTTTATTCTGCAGTTTGCAGTCATTCTTATACATTGTGTGGGGCTACTTGGCCTTCTGTCAAATTACAAGCATGATAAATACAGACCTGAAACACAGCAATCCTAGATTTTATCCCCAGATTCTGGAAAGTATATAGTAGGAAATATAACTCTTGGAAAAGCTGGTATGATCACTAGACAGCACAGAATTTCACAGATAACCCTGTGAGATCACACAAAGTAATTGTAATTACTATATGTCTCTACTGTAGCTCTCCAGTTACAGTCATACATATAATTAAATCAATGACTATTTACAGCCCATTTAATATATTTAATCTTTCTATAAAACATGATGATCTCTTATTACGTTTCCTATACAACAGAAAAGTACTTGGAAGCTCCACGGGCTTTCTGGGCTGTGCAGACTTATCATCTTATTCATTCTCCCGCAGAAAAGGCTACAGTGCCCTGAACTATCAACTCAAGGGACTGCAGCTTATATTCCAGTCAATACTTTGGAGTGGCACCAATGGAAAGTACTCCATGGTAACACCACCTGCCGAATTTCACTTCCTTTCAGTTAAACAGCACAGAGCCATAATAATCCAGCTTTATGCTTGAGTAGACTGCATCATTTCGTCCTAAAGACCCAAGTGAACTCTCACCAGCACATACCAAAAGAATGCAATGAAAGATGAAGGGAAGGCACTTCCACAAGCATAAAAGAGATATTAAATTCTTAAATTCCAATGATACTTTAAATAGAATTTACTACAGTAGCTTAAGGTACTTCAGCTATAATGCCAATTTCAAAGGCAATTGTAGTAAAATCATGTGATCAATTATCAACAAGTGAAGCTTTGCATGTCTGTTGCAATTGACGAAGGATATTGGCAAATATTAGATGTGATTAGGCTCTAATAGAAACCTGTCACTTAATATCAATAGCATATATTACACTATAGAATCACAGCATTGGCTATCTTGCTTCTAATAGTAATCAGTGAAAAAAAAAGAGCACAAATAGATTTGAGATCATTGCAATAGAAATATAGCAGCTACTGTATGGTTCCATGTTATATTGCTAATGTTTGGAGTGCTGCACAAGGCAGTTTGGATGTAAATGAGGTCAAATTCCTCACAATCTCCAACATGCTCTTCAGCCAATGAGATTTGTGAAAGAAATGTAGGTTTTATAATAAAAGCATGACATTTTTCGGTGTTTTAGGGTATGACCTAATAAAGATTTTCAGATATGGCAGCATCACCAATTCTTGCTATATTGGCTGTGGCAGCCATTTTAAATTCTGAATACACTTTTTCTACTGGTTGGTTTGTTATGGTATTAAACCATCCCAGTGAATGGGGATGTGGGGGGAGGGGTTTTGCATGTATATTCCTATTGTTTTTAGGGCACCTAAGACTAAAGCAACGTATTTTGAGGGCTTGATATTATATTAAAATATTATACTAAAAATATTAAGAGTTAGCATGCTGCGTAGTGTTACCAGAAAGTATTTACTACAATATCAGTTATATAGAAATATAACATTACAAGTTTCTGTCTGTGAACAGAAAATTACATTTCTCTTTTCTAATAATCGTATTTCAGACTGATCTGTGTATAAAAGGATATTGCTATTTCTCAAAAAATTTGAAGAGGCAGCTTACATAGACATGCGGTCTAAAACAATTTAAGAAACAAGACAGACTTTCACAGTCTTCAGTATATTGAAACATTACGTTCCCCACCACAGTGGTACAGGGCAGTGCAACTCAGTTTGCCTGACACACTTGCACCTGACTTGGTACCCCATTTTTGCAGCCACATCTTAGAAGTTCATGACAATAATAACTTGCTTCTGGGAGAGTTTGTTCACAGACGACTCTGTCAGTTCCCTCAACCCATCCCTATTCCTTGGGTGAGGTGAGCCCAGGAGCAGGTAGTTAGGCGTGACTCCACAGTGTTCTGCTTGCTATGCAGCTCACTTAGTGTGTTGAACCAGAGCAGTTTTGATCAGTGGAAGGAATTCCAGACCTCTGCCCTTCTGTGTGAAGAGCCATTTGCAGGCCTCCGCATCAGCACTGTTTTGTGCCACTTGTCCTGTTGTACAGAATCACCATAAAGCACTCCAACAGAGACATAGTGTGATCATCTATATGTTGTGGTGCAGCAGACAAACCCATGAAAGCAGAGGGTCACTTCTTCAAATGCCTTCCAGGTCTTCCCTGCAGATTTATTTCCTCTTCCGGCAAAGGCAGACACTTTGTCACAACCAGTATAGACATGAAACACCGGTAAAGCCTTTGAATTGCTCGAGTCAAGTAAAGAAGCAATGTTATGAGCTGGTATATATCTTAAGGGTTAGCTGGGCCTGAATGCAACCCACAGTTCAGGTATCTGAAGTTTTTGCACTCATGTCAACTGTGCATATGAGAACTTTAGTATATCATTGACTGAATGCATCAGACACATGCAGCAGCATTCTGGTATCTGCTTCCTTGTGGTGGCATGGGGAACAACTGGTCTTATCATGTGCATAGCTGCAGGGTGCATCTTAACCATCTGTGGTGATTACCTCTTTGCTGTCTCCTGCCAACTTTGCAACATACTTTGCAAGGAAGCATAAGAGTTCCATTAAACTGTGGTTTTTAATTTGAAATATGTCCCTTTGAATAATTTTTGCTGTTTGGGACAGGTGAAGTGCTGTTCTATCACAGTCTTTCTTGCTTGTTTTTTTGGAGGGCACGTCCAGTATCCTGGTTGAAGGCAAAGAGCACATCACATCCTCCTTTGTATGCTTGGAGATCTGGAATGTGTGAAAGGATGCAAGATTTTAGTTTAGTGATATGAATGCACCCAGCCAGTGTCACCCCCAGCTCTTCTAGTCTATCTGTACAGAGCCTTGTGAGGTATAGACTAGAGACACATCTTCATTCAGTCTTGTATCTTCAATGTATGCTATTAGTTCAGCAAAGGCAACCCCATGCAACATCTCTGTATTGTTTTGCTCAGTTTTCTTCTCCATGACTCTGCTGTAGAGAGAAACTTGCATGATACTGTGCCTCTTAAAACATTGTCACTTAGTTTTGCAAGCAAGCACTCATCTTGCGCACTTGTGGATTCAACTATCTATGCCAAGTATAGAAACCTCATAGAAGTCTTCTGATAGTATTTTCATTTTACAAATAAAAAACACGTCTTTTTCTGGAGGGTCCTTTATGTAGGTCACTTAAATGTGTCTGTTTTCTCCTCGGTTGTTCAGGACAATCCACAACTTTTATAATTTTCCACCCCTCAACACTTTCAGATTTGGTCCTGTTAAACTTACTGTAGCAGGATTAGTACCAATGACCATTGTTCTTGTTGACCATGATGTTGAAAATACTTTCATCTAATCTACATATTTCTATGAATATAGGAAGTGCATTCAGCTTATGAAATATCTGATATTTTCTGCTAGAGTCCAAAAGCCAGATCCAACTTGCTCTTCCTGATTTTGCTGAATTATCACCTTTTTACCCACGTCTTCTTGGCAAATGGCATGACGCTTAACCCCAGTCAGTAGACAAATGGGATCTCTCTGTTGATAGACCTAGCTCTTGAATGAGCTTGTGTCTTTTTAATGTGTTTGAAACACTAATAATAGCCAATAGGAATCTAATAATAACTGTGTACAGTTAATATTACCCAGTCACCAAGCAACTTTCATGCAACAAAAGAAACATCTGAAAGCAAAAGAGAAATGTTATTAAATTCTTCCAAGCCACACTGACAGTCAATATTAATATATAATGTGTCATTACTCCAATTTTAGGGTCACACAGAAGAAAAGCCAAAAATATATCCCTTGCATGGCCAATTGTAAAACAATATTATCTGCTGATTATGACGCTGTTGTTTAAAATGCCTGCCATGGCCAACATGGCATGAGTTGGCAATGGCCCCATATCTGAACATTTTATTAGTTCTTGTCCTAAGACTCTGGTGAATTTCATGCTTTTTATTATAAAACCCATACCCCCTTCCCCCCCCACAAATTGGACCAGCTATCCTATGGGAAGCAGTTTGTCAGGGTCTCATATGCTTCTTTTTCTGTCCATTTCAAATCTGCCCTTCTGAGGTGAATCTACTTATTAAAATAAGATGTTCAAAGTGAACTGTGCAATTCCATGGAGAAAGCTAAGGAGAAAGTGGACTGATAGTGGACTGATAGTGAGATGCTGTGCTATTTTAACCTTCTCAGCCAATCAGTTTAGAGGATTTGTTGTGTAATTTGTTTCATGTATATAGCATTCTCAAACAAGAGCCGAAAGTATTAGAACCGAGTGCTGGAAGTTTTAGAGTTTTAGCTGTTGGAAAATCTTTAGGTAATAATGTGAGTTGGGATTGTAACTATTAAATACAAACTTTTGATTGCTGAGAAAGTAGTTAGACTGGGATAGACATAATTACAATCCATCTTATAGTCAGTATTTTAATACTATGTGGCATTAATTACAGAACATATGTTACTATAGTTTTATGAAAAAAATTGTTTGTTCAAAACATCCGTGGTACAGAGCATCTATACATCTGTTTTAGGCCCTAGGTTTGTGTTTTCATATATCCAGGGCTTAAATTCTCAGAGTATTTGCCGGAACCCCATACACCATGCGCCAAACACGTTATGAAAACTCCTGGGGGTTGAAAATAGTTACCGGAATTCTGCTCTGGACAGCTCCAGCTGAATTTAAGCCCTGTATATATAATTCTAAATAATACATTTCTGAGGGTTTCTTTTCATTAACTTTTCAATGTTAATGTTATTTCAACATAAATTCTCCCATATTGGAATGCCATGGGCTGATTGGCTAGGATGTAGATGTGCCGTGACTGCTACCTGTTCTACAATTATGATCATTTCACTGTTGTTTTGTCCTCCCACCTTGTTTATTTGTTCTCCAAGGCTGAGATTCTAGGGTGCACCTCAATGAAGTGTAATACAGAACTCACAGCCCAATCAATCGTAACTGAGATCCTGGGCAAGGTAATGGAAAGGCTGACACAGGACTAGATTAATAAAGAATTAAAGGAAGGTAATAAAGAATTAATGCCAATCAACATGGATTTATGGAAAATGGCTCCTGTCAAACTAACTTGATATCTTTTTTTGTTGTGATTACAAGTTGGATTGATAAGGTAATGGTGTTGAGGTAATATACTTAGATTTCTGTAAAGCATTTGACTTGGTTAAAACACTAGAATGATATAAAATTAACACAGTACACATTAAATGAGTTGAAAGTTGGCTAACTGATTGGCCTCAAAATGTAATTGTAAAAGGGGAATCATCAAGTGTGTATATTTCTAATGGTGTCTCACAAGGATCAGTTCTTGGCCCTACACTATTTAACATTTTGTTTCAGTGACCCGGAAGAAACAAAATGTAGGTGACACAAAAATTGGGGGAGTAATGAACAATGAAGAGGACAGGTCACTGACTCAGTGATCTGAATTGTTTGGTAAGCTGGGTGCAATCCGTATGTGTTTCAGTATTGCTAAATTATGCAACAGGGACAAAGATTGTAGGCTATACTTATAGGATGGGGGACTCTGAAATCAGTGACTCTGAAAAAGATTTGTGGGTCATGATGGATAATCAGCTGAACAAGAGCTTCCAGTGTGACAGTTTGGCCAAAAGAGCTATTGCGATCCTTGGATGCATAAACAGGGGAATCTTGAGTAGGAGTAGAGTATTTTACATCTGTATTTGGCACTAGTGCAACTACTGCTGGTATACTGTGTCCAGCTCTGGTGTCCACAATTCAAGAAAGAGGGTGATAAATTGGATTGTGTTTAAAGAAGCACCACCAGAATGATTAAAGGATTTGAAAACCTGCCTTCTAGCGACAGACTCAGGCAGCTCTATTTCTTTAGCCTAACAAAGATAAGGTTAAGAGGTGATTTGATTACAGTTTATAAGTTCCTGCATTGGGAACAAATATTTGATAGTGGCCTTGTCAATCTAGCAGAAAAAGTTAAAACACAAAGCAATGGCTGGAAATTGAAGCTGGGCATATTCAGACTGGAAATAAGGGACACATTTTTAACAGTGAGGGTAATAAACCATTGGAACAACTTATCAAGTGTCTACTTATGAGAGATTCCCCATCAGGGGCAATTTTAAAATCAAGGTTGGATTTTTTTCCCTAAAAGATATACTGTAGGAATTATTTTAGGGGGGTTCTCTGGCCTGAGCTGTATAGGAGGTCAGACTAGATGATCACAGTGGTCCCTTCTGGCACTGGAATCTTTGAAGGGGATTGTGCGAGTGAGGGTGGCTATGATGACTTTAAGCAACTTTGCAGCTTTCTGATGCTGGGCTGTTCCAGGGCATTCAGAATTCTGAGGGTCTGTATACGGGTTAGTTTAAGCAGTGCACAGGCTAGCCTACACCAGTTAGCTTGAATTCAGCTAGTGCAAGTAAGAATAGCAGCAAAGAGAGTGCAGCCAGAACTAAGAGCCCAGTACGTACCCAAGGAATATGCTGGGCTTATACTACCGGGTGCTGAAGCCTGTGCTGCCCTGTCTTCGCTGCTATTATTATTCACTGCTGCTGTTACTTGCTCTAGCTGGATCATACTTCCTCAGGCAAGTTAGTCTGTACTCAGATTTTGCTGTGCATATATACGCTAAGTTACAGGAGTCTCTCAGGGCCATCCTGTGGACCACAGCATTGTCCATGATCAGTGTAGTGTTGCATGTTGCTTCCCCACCCCTGTCATGCAACTTCTCCCCCCATACCCCCAATCCCCTCCACAGCCACTACCCTGCCATGACCTGTCTGCCAGCCAGGGCTTGCAAGCTGTCCTTACAAGGAAGCTTTATGTCCTTTCACTTGGCGTAAAGGGTCCAGTGGAGGAATCTCTTGTCCTATTTCAAAATTGTAAACTCTCTGAGGCAGGGATTGGTTTTTTTTATTACATTTGAGCAGTGCCTAGAACAATGGGACCTTTAATATAATGTGGATACATGATACTAATACACAAACGTATCTTATTGTCGTATGCATGTGCCAGCTGTTGAGGCCCATACTTGATTTTGACTAGGATTGTATTTTGACTCAGTGG
This sequence comes from Chelonoidis abingdonii, assembly GCF_003597395.2. Lineage (NCBI taxonomy): Eukaryota > Metazoa > Chordata > Testudines > Testudinidae > Chelonoidis > Chelonoidis abingdonii. Next base: position 19,854,960 of record NC_133769.1, on the reverse strand, counting down.
GAACTTGCCAGAATCAGAGCCAATAGGCAATGTGTCAAAAGGATGCCAAGACTTGGTCTCATATTTTTGTCATTTTGTTAATTGGAAGTAAAGCCCTTTTTTCACCACAGGTTTGCAACATACTGTTCTGGAGGGTTTGAAATGAATTTCTCTCCATGAGGTCTTTGCCTTCCCCTAATAGTAACTTTGTTCTCTATGAGTCAAAGACCATGCTGAATGGAAAAGACCAAGATATTCCTAGCTTTATTGGAGTTAAATCCAACCTCTGATGAGAGTGAAGGAATTCTAAAAACAAACCTGAGGCTAACTATACTAAATAATATCTGTTTCAATGCACAACTCTGTTCCTTTGTTGATCACTAGTGCAAGCATCTTTATCAAGTACTGTGCTCTTATCAAGTTTTCCAGATGCATGTTTAAACAAGTTTGAGGAAAAGGAATTTGCTGGGGGATAGCCTCCTTGCCAGCAGTTTAAAGAATTGGGCCTTTGTTAGTACATGCCAGTGCATTGGCTTTCGTTGCAGAAATTGTTTCTGTGGATATTTTTTTTAACAGGGCTGAATGAGAGGGAGACTTTTTAGGTCTGAGCAGATGTCAAAACTGTCTGATGACTGCATTCCACGTTTCAAGAATCACAAAATGCTACTTGTGTGGTATGGAAAAAAGGGGTTTCAATCACACACGATGTCAGAACAAAATTGAGGGTTGGTTATTTTTATGACAGAATTGTGGCTTTTTTCCCCTCTACTTTTTCTAGGTTATCTTGCCTTTCATTTTATGGGTATTTTTATGTTTATACATCAGCGCGATCAGAAACTCAAGCATTTACAACTTTCCCTCTTACTAGCTAGAAAGGGTAGAATAGTAAATAAGAACTCTATTTCACCAATATTTTCCAAGTGGGCTTTACTATGAGTCACGTGTATATTATCTGTATTTACAAGTATTTGGTTGATCCAAAGCTAGTGATAAAAAATGGTCTTGAATTCCAAACGTTTCACAGATTTTATCACGGAAACTAATTCATATGATAATTTCATCCCATGTTGCTGCTGTTGATTATTATTTCTATTGTTAAATTGCCTACTGGCCTCACTTCAGATTGGCACCTCTTGAGCTTTATACTGTCTAAACCAGAGGTTGGCAACCTTTCAGAAGTGGTGTGCCGAGTCTTCATTTATTCACTTTAATTTCACATTTCACGTGCCAGTCATACATTTTAACATTTTTAGAAGGTCTCTTTATATAAGTCTGTAATATATAACTAAACTATTGTTGTGTGTAAAGTAAATAGGTTTTTTAAATGTTTAAGAAGCTTCATTTAAAATTAAATTGAAATGCAGAGCCCCCCAAACCGGTGGGCAGGACCCAGACAGTGTGAGTGATGCTGAAAATCAGCTCGTGTGATGCTTTTGGCAAGCGTGCCATAGGTTGCCTACCCCTGGTATAAACACATAGAGGGATAGAGTCTCTTTCCCAAAGAGGTCACAATTTAAACAGATAAGACAGACAAAGGTAGTATTCTTATCCCTATGGTACAGATAGGGAACCAAGGCAGAGAGTGATCAAATGACTTGCTCAAGGTCATTCAGGAAGGGATTTAAGACCTTTTGGGCTAGATTTTGGCTGCTCCTAGATGAGTGCTTGGAGAGAGGTTGAACAGGAGCTCTACAAACTGAATCAATGTAAACAAATGCCTTTTCCAATTACAACTCAAAGATGGGATGTCATCATTCCTCTAGTGTAGCCCAGAACAGATAGTTGAGTTAGACTGGAGCTGTGTAACTATTCTGATTGCTGCCTATTCACAGGATCCTATTAAAAGCAATGAGTGGAAAGGCTTCGTTTTTATTTTTTAGGCATAACATCCGAAATAAAGGCTCTCTGGAAATTAAGCCACATCTTTTTTGTGCCTAGTTTATTTCAGCTGATTAAACTGAGAGGATTCTAGTCTTGGAGGAGTCAATCATTTAAAGGGATATAAATGGGAGCTGATACGCTAAGCTAGAGGAACTTGTATTTAATGGTTCCACTTCAGTAACTTCATCAAAATTACTCAGAGAAAAAGTCCAGGGAATCAGAAGGCTAAAGAGTCTATTACTTTGGAATGAAAAAGGGCACTAACATTGACAGTAGTAAGCATTATTATATTGGCAATGTGCTGTGAAAATTGCCCTAATAAATAGAAAAGACTCATACTTACTAGCTAGTTTTGGAACTAAGAATGTGCACTTCATTTCATTTGAAAGTTAGTTTGGTTTCTAAAATGGAATTGCTGGATTTTTTGCAAGGCAATACAGGGCAAATCACTAAATGCTATGACAAGGTAATTTGTAACCAAACACAACATTTGTCTGGCTCTTTGTCTGTTTATGTTTATGAGGCTTCCTTCTTTACATGAAATAGCTTCCAGGCAAATGCAGACTGTGGGCTTGCTACACAGTAATGCTGTACATTTGAAAGTGAAATTTATAACAGAGTCATACGGGCTGTTTCTCTGCTTGCTTACACAAGTTTTAAAGCAATATAGTTCACAGGAATTACTCCTGATTCACACCAGTGCAAGAGGAAAATCAGCACTATAAAATTTATAGAAGGCTAAGATCCATTCGATGAGTGTTTAAAATCTATTAGTTACTGTGACCTGTGGGACCACAGTCTGACCCACAGAATTCTGAAATGTGATTCTTGGACTGAAGCCTGCCCACTACCACAGTCTTTAGTATGGAAGTGTGGGTCATACTGACTAAAAGGTTCCAGCATGCAATGCTCACCTGGGACCAAGAGGGATCACTGGAGAGAGAATATCATCTGTGGATAGCCCTGCCATGTTAAAGATGTCAGTTCCATTATATACAAATTAAATACAGTCTTAAATTTCTCCAAAAGCTGATAACGTGGCCCTCACCTGGGCATCATCAAGTTCAACCCCTACTCAACAGGATTATTTCATAGAATATATTCTATTAGTACTCTGTCCAGCCTGTCTGTGATAATTTCCTATGCTGCATTTTATTGTAACACATCTAAATAGTTAACAGTGCAAAACAGGTTTTTTGGCATTTCCTGTAAATATGCTACTAGAAAATAACCAGAATCAGGGCCGGTGCAAACATTTAGGCAAACTAGGTGGCTGCCTAGGGCGCCTAGTGGTTGGGGGCGCCTAAAAGTCCCCTCAGGAAAGGAAGTGGAGTGGAGGTGAGCTGGGGGGGGCACGCGGGGAGGGCTGCCCGCAGTAATGGGGGGGTATGTGTGCACAGGGGAACAGCTCCCCGCCCCAGATCACCTCCATTCTGCCTCCTCCGCTGAGCACACAGCCCTCACTCTAAGTCTCCTCCAATCAGTGCCGCAAACCTGGGCGGGGAGGAGAATTAGAACGGCGCTGGCATGCTCAGTGGAGGAGGCGGAGCTGAGGTGAGCTGGGGTGGGCTACCCAGGCAGGTTTAGCTGCCGTGGGGTGGGGGGAGTCTCCCCAGGCAGGTTTAGCTGCTGCGACGGGGGGGGCGCTCCCTGGGTGGGGTTAGCAACCGTGGGGGGACAGGGAGGAGAGGGGTTAGCTGTCGCGGTCGGGGGGGTAGCTTCTGCGGGGGGGGGGCTCCCCGGGGGGGGGGCTGAGTTAGCTGCTGTGGGGGCTGCAAGGTGGAAACTTCCTTGCACCGGCCCTGACCAGAACCCATACTTGGTGTTTTAGTCTTGGCTGTGTTTCCAAGCTGGATTTCCTGGTGTCTTCTGCTATTCCCACATCTCATTGCCCATCCTGGATGTAAAAAAGGGCAATCTTTTTCAGGATGAGTTTGTCCACACTGACCTTAAGGAGGGCCCAGCAATTGAATGGAGACATATGAAATTGAATGCAATGGATTTATAGTGTTTCTGGCAGTACAGGTTAAGCTAATACTGAACAAACTCAAAACAGAGCTGTCCAAACTCTGCCGTTTAACACTTCAGCCCTGTCCAACGACTCATGGGGATCGTAAGAGGTGTATTTACTTATTCTGATTATAACTATGAATCATGCCAAGAGATACTGAATAGCGAAAGGCTAGATAATATGCTTGTAATGAGTGTCCCATTGCAAGCCCAGGTCAGGTTCCATATTTTGACACTGGCATTCAGTCTGTTTAATGTAACCATTTCACATCATTATCTGACAACTTTGCCTTAAGCAGAAACAGAGATACAGGGGAGAAGAATTAGGGAGCTCTGTGAATTCATATTTTCACTATAAAACCAGCATCTTAATAGTAATTAGTCAGGCCAAGATGATGGTATTCAGATTTGCGTCTGGACTAGGGGTTAAAATCTGGGTTGGAGGTAAAACCTAGACTATAAATCAGGTTTGGGTTCTAGGTTCACTGAAATCTTGTGAGCTGTTTTAGAGATTTCTGCCTAAACTTGCAGAAAATTCTCAAAACCAGTTATTCTCATGAGATTTCAGTCCATGCTCAGCCATGTCAAAATAGATCTTGAAAATATGCAGTTTCTACTTTTGGATCCAACTCAAAACTCAAATCATAAGATAGCTTCATATTCTGGAATTCAGTCTGAACTGTGCTGCATGGGCGTATGTGGATCATATCTGAGGTTCCAATATGGAACCACTTCTAAAAACTGAGGATATAATAAAAAAATAGATTGTAAATTAAGAGCTTATGTCCCCAAAAGGTTCACACACACAGGGAGCCACCTACCTGTTACAGTACCTTTAACTAATAGTTTAGCAGGAACTGAAGGATTCTATGTCTACTGAAGATGGCAGGAGTAATTTTAGGTAGCAAAATGTAGTTTCTTAAATGAAAATTTAGCCAGGACATCAGGGATCATGGTTTTATTCTTCCAAAAAGTGCTGTAGGTTACTGAGCACATGTGGTTAGGATTTCAATATCTCTTCAGAAAGATGAACATTATGGAGCTCCTTCTGATAACTAAAACACTCGGATTACCTTGTGCACATGTACTGGTGTTAACTGTCAGAAAACAGCTGGGGAAAAGTGCAGCTAAATAAACTAACACATGTAATATTAAAAACTGCCCGCCACCTCATAATGACAAACGTCTGGGCATGAAACTGTTGCTTTTATTTACTCTAGAACCTAGAAGGGGAGACAAAGAGTGTTTACATTTTCTGGCAGTAACTCAGTCAGTGTAAGTGGCTTGTGTTCAGGCTTTTGTACCAGTGGCATATTTGTGACTAAAGGTCAAATGCAAAGCTTCTCAGAGAACAACCGCATTCGTGTTGAACATTTTCTCTTCCTATTTCAGCCACTTTCTGAGCTGTAACTGTATCTGATGTGATTGGAGACAATATTACAGGCTAATACAAGATTCCTATTTCAGTGCATGTTTTGCTGGAGTTTCAGTGGATTCTCTCACAGGTAGACTGTGAGTCTATGTATAGTCCTGAGCTGGAAGTGGCGCATAAATTGCACCAGCCCAGCAGAAGTTCCTGGAGGCATCATGACTTCTAAGACAGAGATTTTTGTTACAGTTCCGCTCCTGCTTCCTCCTTTCTCTGTGGATGGGTAGTACATTTCTGTTGGGGTAGTGACTGCTGCTAGCCTATTCCAGTGGTGAATTACATCACCTGCCATGCCAGCTCAGCTGTGACTTGAGGTGCAGGGGGGAGAGTGGGTGAAGCAAAAGATCCACTCATTTCCTTCCTTGTTCAGCCCACCTGCTTCAGGGGGAAAGAAACAGGCATGGAACGGCTTCTTATGTTTACGTTCCCAGACTCAGTCTCCAGGTAGCCTGTATGTGGAATGGAAGGTATCAGGGGAACTAGAGATTATTTTTTTAAACTAACATATTGTTGTTTTATTTCACAAAAAAATGGCTTTTGGATTGAAATTAAACCTTTGGCAAAAAATGTTCATCTAGATTGAAGTTTTTCAATTTGCCAATCAGTTTTCAACCAAAAACTGAAAGCTGAAAAAATCTATAGTTTTTCCATTTTTGGTTTTCTCCCCTTAATGGTGAATTTATTAAGCTCTATATCCTAGTAAAGATGGTAGGAAAAATGTTCTTAACGAACAAACCTGCAATTAAATGAGGTTATTGATATTAGGCATCATGGAAACTTGGTGGAATGAAAATAATTAAATGGGACACAGTCAAAGCAGGGTACAAAATATATAGGAAACATAAGGGTAGGTTGTGCTGTTGCTACAGTGGCACTTTATGTGAAAGAAAGCGTAGAGTCAAATAACGTAAAAATCTTAAATGAATCAAATTGTACCATAGAATCTGCCTGGATAGAAATTCTCTGCTTGAACAATAAGAGTATAGTGTTAAGAATATTCTACTAACCAGCTCAGCTGACCAGAATGGTGACAGTGACTACAAAATGCCCAAGGAAATTAGAGAGGTTACAAAGGCAGAAAATGCAATAATAATGGATAATTTAAACAAGTGTATATTGACTAGGAATATGTCACATCAGGAAGGGATGTAGAGAGAAAATTTCTAGGCACATTAAATGGCTGCTTCTTGGAGCAGCTTGTCCTGGAACCCACAAAGGGAGAGGCAATTCTTGATTTAATCATAAATAAAGCACAGGATTTGGACCAAGAGGGGAATACAGCGGAACCATACAGTAATAGCAACTATAATTTAACTAAATGTAGCATCTTTGTAGGGGGGGAAATACCAAATAAACCCACCACAGTAGCATTTAATGTCAAAAAACGGAACTAGAAAAATGAGGACACTTGTTAATCAGAAATTAAAAGGAACAGTCAAAGGGTGAAATGCCTGGAAACTGCATATAAACTGTTAAAAATGCTATAATAGAGGCTCTAACTAAACATTCCCCAAATAAATAAATTAAAAATCAGTAAGAGGGTCAAAAAATGCCACCACGATTAAACAACAGAGTAAAAGAGCTGGTTAGAGGCAAAAAGGCATCCTTTAAAAAAAGGAAGTCAAATCCTTGCAGGGAAAACAGAAAGAAGTATGAACTGTGCAAGTCAAGTGTAAAAGTACAATAAGGCAGACTAAGAAAGAATTTGAAGAGCAACAAGCTACGGACACAAAAACTAACAGCAATTAAAAACAGACTCAGGAAGCCTGCCAAACAATCAGTAGGGACCATGGACCATTGAGGTGCTAAAAGCGCGCTCAAGGAAGACAAAGCAGTTGCAGAGGGGGGAATAATGAATTTTTTACATTGGTTTTCACTGCAGATGATAATGGAGGAGAGCTCCACACTCAAGCCATTCTTTGTAGGTAACAAATCTGAGGAACTGTCCCAGATTTAGGAGTTATAAGAAAAGGTTTTAGAACAAATTGATAAATTAAACAGTATTAAGTCTCCAGGACCAGACTGTATTCAAACGAGAGTCCTGAAGAACTCAAATATGAAATGCAGAACTACTAACTGTGGTATGTAACCTGTTGCTTAAATTAGCCTCTGTAATATATGACTGTAGGGTAGCTAGTGTAATGCCTATTTATTAAAAAAAGGCTCCTGAGGCAATGCTGGCTTTAAGAAAGCCTTTGACAAGGTCTCTCACCAAAGACTCTTAAGCAAATTAAGCAATCCTGGGATAAAAGGGGAGGTCCTTTCACGGCTCAGTAACTGGCTAAAAGACAGGGAAAAACAGATAGGAAAAGTGGTCAGTTTTCACAGTGGAGAGAGGTACATAGCAGGGTCCCCCAAGGATCTGTGCTGGTATGTGTGCTGTTCATAAATGATCGTGGACAGTGAAGTGGCAAATTTTAGCAGATGGTAAAAAATTACTTAAGATTGTTAAGTCCAAAGATGACTCTGAAGGGATCTCACAAAACTGGGTGACTGGGCAACAAAATGGCAGATAAAATTCTGAGTTGATAAATGCAAAGCAATGCATATTGGAAAATTAAATCCAACTATATATGCAAAATTATGGAGTCTAAATTAGCTGTTACCATGCAAGAAAGAGATCTTGAAGTCATCAGGGATAGTTCTCTGAAAACATGCTCACTGTGCAGTAGCAGTCAAAAAAGCTAACAATGTTAGGAACTGTTAAGAAAGATAGATAATAAAACAGAAAACATTCTAATCCCAATATATAACCCCATACTCCACCTATACCTTGAATACAGCATGCAGCCCCATCTCAAAAAAGATACATTAGAATTCAAAAAGGTACAGAGAAGGGCAACAAAAATGATTAAGGGTATGGAACAGCTTCCATATGAGGTGAGATTAAAAGGAATGGGACTATTTAGTTTAGAAAAGAGATAACTGATTGGGGATATGATAGAGGTGTATAAAATCATGAATGGTGTGAAGAAAATGAATTAGGGATTCTTATTAATTCCTTCGCATAACACAAGAACCGTGATTCACCTGATGAAATTAATAGGGAGCAGGTTCAAGACAAACAAAAGAAAGCACTTCATCACATAATGCACAGTCAGCCTGTGGAACTCCTTGTCGGGATGTTGTGAAGGTCAGAAGTATAACTGGATTTAAAAAAGGATAAGATAAATTCATGGAGGACAGGTTCACTGATGGCTATTAGCTAAGGTGGTCAAGGATGCATTCCCATTCTCTGGGTGTCCCTAAACCTCCAACTGCCAGAATCGGTTTACAAGTGATAGATCACTTGAAATTGCCATGTTCTATTCATTTTCTCATAAGCATCTGGCACTAGCCTTGTCAGAAGACAGAATATTGGGCTAGATGGAGCATTGGTCTGACCGAATATAGCTCTTCTTATGTTCTTATCGTTTCCTCCCTGTTTGCAAAATCTAAATATTCTTCATCCTTAACTTTAGTGATAGCTATTGTCATCTGCTATAATAAAAAAAAAAGAGGTAAAATGCTTGGTTTTCCTGTTGAAAAATTACCTATTTTAAGAAAATGTGTTAATTGGGAGTGGAAGAAAAAGAAATATTTATTTGGATTGAAATATGCAAATGATCTGTAAATGAAGTGGTACACGATCTGAATATTCTTTCTATCTTTGTTATTTCATTTTCTGGTTCTTACATGTACAAAAATGTCTAACTGATATGCCCTTAAACAAAAACAAAACAAAACAAAAAAAAAATCAAAGCAGATAGTGATGGGATGGGAACACAGAAATAAATGTATCTTGGGAACTTCTAAAAGTTTGTCTACCTCTGTTTAATGGGGCTGTAGCTCCATGGCTTACAGTAGAAAGGGTCATGTCAGAATGGAACAGCTGTTTTCCACCTCTTGGAACAGGCAGGTACCCAGGCGGAGGTTAATGCTTGTCCCTAGAACACACAAGCTTTGGAGGCTATGACCCCTGCCTCTTTCAGAGCTCCCTAAGACCTCCCTTTTGAAGGGAACTTTAACTGGACATTTTTTTCTGGACCTTCTGTCATCCTCCCATGAGTTTTACCATGGAATTATACTGTAAGACCCACAGGGACTGTTTATTATTGCTGATTTAGGTATTAGTCCCTCACCTCTTTCCTGATTATTGTCAATAATTATGATATATATGTAATAAAGGAAACCTGCACTGTACAGTGAACACAAATGCTTTAAACCAGTGGTTCTCAAAGCCAGTCCGCTGCTTGTTCTGGGAAATCCGCTGGCGGCCCAGGCTGGTTTGTTTGCCTGCTGTGTCAGCAGGTTCGGCCGATCATAGCTCCCACTGGCCATAGTTTGCTGCTCCAGACCAATGGGGGCTGTGGGAAGAGCGGACAGCACATCCCTCGGCCCACACTGCTTCCTGCAGCCCCCACTGGCCTGGAGTGGCAAACCACGGCCAGTGGGAGCCGCGATTGGCTGAACCTGTGGACGCAGCAGGTAGACAAACTGGCCTGGCCTGCCAGGGGCTTTCCCTGAACAAGCGGTGGACCAGCTTTGAGAACCACTGCTTTAAACTATTAGAGATTTTTAAGAACTGTTCTGATTTCATGTTACTTAAACTACTAGAATTGTTAAGAGTAGAATGGTTGAACTGTTAAAAGTACTGAGGTGATTAACAGAAAAAATAAATATTTTTGACCTTGCTACAGACTTTTAGATGAAAATGTTAAAAAATTGTATCCTCCATCAAATGGGGTTACATACCAAATGATAATCAGCAAACCTATTGACTCAGATTTTTATCCTACTGAAGACTGATGCTTTCATGATAGCATTAGAGCATATTGCTGACAGCATTAGAGCATATTAGACCAGCATTCATCTTCTATGCCTTCGGTCAGCCTTTAAAACTAAATCCCGTGTGAAACTGCACAGTTAGGAGTAATCTTCTAGATAGATTTTACCTGACGAGGCACTTCAATAATGGATTATTGGCTAAGTCTATAATTAAATGCCAGCCTTCCAGAAATTGTCCTTCTTGTTTTCATGCTTCAAGCAATCAGAAACAGAATCTCAGCAATGTGTAAAGTATAAATCTCATAATATACCTGTAATCCTGCTGGAGTAATTCTATCTACTGCTACATAAAGGACAAAATGATCCCCATTTGTAGACCCTTAAAGTCAAGAAGTGGTAAGGTTTGGACTCTGAATAAGGCTCTGAGATGGCTGTGGTTGAACTTGAAGTAGGCAACTCTTCCATCAAAATGTTTCAATGTCACTTTTTACCTTCATTATCAATATTTGGACATTTCAACACTAGGGGCTGGATTGTGATTTAAGAAGTCACTGCTGTGTGGGGGAGATCTGAAAGGGAACGGCACAACCAGGCAGGAAAGCACCGTAGGCAGGAAAAATAGAAGGAAGCATGGCTTTGTGAATAAAACACTGGCATGGGTCTCATATCAGGGTTCAGTTCCTATATGACCTTGAGCAAGTCACTTAAGGACATATAATATTGTGTGTGTGTGTGCCTAAATATGCATACCTTTCTTCTCCCAGCTCATAGTCTGATAGACTTTAGCACTACAAAGGACAGTCATGATCATATAGTCTGACTTCCTGCACGTTGCAGGCCACAGAACCTCATCCACCAGCTCCTGTAAAAGATCCATAACCTCTGGCTGAGTTAATGAAGTCTTCAAATTGTGATTTAAAGACTTCAAGTTACAGAGATTCTGCCATTTACTCTAGTTCAAACCAGCAAGTGACCTATGCCCCATGTGCAAAAGAAGGCAAGATGTCCCCTGCTGTTAGTAAATATTCTGAAGGGTGGTTAGGTGGCCCAAATTTTGGAATGTGAGCATAATTAGAAATCTAAAGAGTTGGAGCTTTTATCTTCTCTACAGTGTTTGAATATTGATGCTCAAATTTGATCTACTTTTCCTTTTATTTCTTTATACTGCATCTATTGGAAACATCTGGACTCTATAGATATATGCACATGGAACTGCTATAGATTTCTGTGGAAGTAGCTATAGGATTAAAAACAGTGTCATACTTTAGCACCTTCCATTCCTGAAACAATTACTTCAATGCATGTTTTAGCTGATAAAATTAAGCAAACAGTTAAAAATGCCTGAAGCTCATCCTTCCTGAGGAAACCCAACAATGGCCACCAAGGTATATAAAAAATGACAGAAGCAAAATGATTGTTTCAAGCTTTCACAGTGTTAATCTAAACAAAGTGAGCTGGTTGGGAACTGAAGTTTCCATTCCATAGGAAATTCTGACATTTCAATTTATTTTCATTCCAATTGAGAAAGAAAAGTCAAAATTTTCTGCAAAATGAACATTTTAAAAAAAATTTCAACTCAGGACCACCAAATGTCATTTTGATTCATTTCTGTTTTGAATGGTTTACTAAATATCGATATACATAACTGTAAAAATAATATTTTTATAATATAATAAAATTAATATTTAATATATGATTAAAGTTTAAATAACATGAATCAAAATGACACTATAGAAATTAAACATTTCAGCTTTTTTCCCTTAAAAATATTTGTTGAAATGAATACATTTGCAAAAAATGTTTGTTTTGATGGAAAACTGTTGCGCCCAAAAAAATCCAGCCAATTCTGTTTAATGGCTTCAGAATGGAGATTCTAATAGGCAACACTCTGGACTTGTCCTCAGGAGACACAGGTTCAATTCCCAGCTCAACCACAAATCACCTGAGTGAAGCTGGACGATTCAATTAATTTATCCTGTGCCTCAGTTCCCTATCTATAAAATGGGGAAAATATTACCCTGCCTCACAAAGGAAATAATGCATGAATACTCGTAAGGTACTCAGATATTATGGTGTGAGGGCTATATAAGTAGATGGACTGGCATGTTTCTTTAAATGAGTAGAATTCAGATGATCTGATGAGCCGAATTTCAAAAATCCAAATGGTTAGAAAATGAGATAGCTCAAGGGGATCAGTAGTAGGATAATATACCCTTTCATCCCTAGATCATCAATCTGAATCCAGTCCAGCCCAGAAATATTGAAAATTGTTACCTTCTGCAGGCTGTGTCATGGCTTACATGCAAATAGTTGGTGGTCTCAGTCTTTTTCTTAATGGACAGGTGTCCATATCATTAAATCACCTTCCCAATTAGCAGTAATTGCCATCCTTGGCAGGAATCTGCGAAAAGAAAAACAGCCTGGATTTTGAGAATGAACTGACTCTTAACCCTACAGGTGACTTCTCTGAAATAGAGGTGAGGAATAATGGGCAGGTCAGTATGGGCAATTTTGCTGTACCCTGTACCTGTTTCTTGGACAAATAAAGGATTTCGGTCTCCAGCATGAATAAACTGAATCTTATTCAAGAGCTGTTCCGCCTCAGAAAACCTTTAAAAATCAAATTATTAATCTAAATGCAAAATGTAAAAAAAAAAATAAAAAATGCTTCCCTTTGTTCCAAGAGGAGGAATCTCTTAGTAGTGACCACATAATGTATTTTAGTATCCCTCTTTCTAGTGAGGATAGGAAGGTTAGAGGACTATTCCACACGTGCAAGCGCACATACATCCATTAGAGTCTTCCTACCGGGACAGAGACATACTCTGCCTATGAGGCCTTACCATTTCACGTGGGCTGTGTGCCCTGCAGGTGGAGATGGGGCTGGCTTCCAAGAAAGGAAACAATGCAGCAGCCATCAGCTGTTGGGGGAATGATATTTATATGCTCTTTTCCCCAAGCATCTCTACAACGTGCCCTCAGAAAAATGTAGGATTTTATCTCTTTGGCCTTCAGTGATAGGATGACAATTTCTCTGCAAGTATTCCTAGCTTTCAAGGGCTTTTGCAACCAGGAAAGATTGCAGATATTTTTTTCCTGGTCTGCCCCTTGTTTAGCAACATATAATAACTTTCTTATATAATCTCAATAAAATCCTGTTCTGTTTTTGAAAAAACAATCTTATGCTATACCAGAGGTTGGCAACCTCTGGCATGCGGCTCGCCAGGGTAAGCACCCTGGCGAGCCGGGCCGGTTTGTTTACCTACCACGTCAGCAGGTTCGGTCAATTGCGGCTCTCACTGGCTGCGATTTTCCGTCCCAGGCCAATGGGGGTTGCGGGAAGTGGCGCAGGTGAAGGATGTGCTGGCTGCGGCTTCCCGCTGCCCCCCTTGGCCAGGGATGGTGAACCGCGGCCAGTGGGAGCCACGATCGGGCGAACCTGTGGACACAGCAGGTAAACAAATTGGCCCGGCCTGCCAGGGTGCATACCCTGGCGAGCTGTGTGCCAAAGGTTGCCGACCCCTGTGCTATACCCTGTGTTGCAACTGGGGTGCTGGCCACTTCAAAATTGTGTGCCATTAACAAAAAGAGGAGTTTGTTTATCTGCTAATGCTGGTGTAGTGCTTTGGTTTCATTTATATGTTTATGGCATGCAATTGAATGATAATCATTCCATGGCTGGGTTTTAATGAATGTCTTCTATTTACAGAGTATGCTTTGGAAAATGACATTCCACCATTTCCTTTCCTTGATACATTGATTCTTAGACAAGACAAACAACTTCAGAAAATGTCTGAGAAATAAATTGTGTTGCATATAAACATTTATAGCAGCTACTGTATCCTCCAAGGTCATTAGTCAGCCAATTTATTACACTGAGAATTGTGTGCATCTGGTGGTAATTTTTCAGAGAAATATTTAGTCATGCTTAATGGATTTTTTTTTATTGAAAAGAAAGTACATGTCGCCACCTCCACCTCAAGAAAATTATCTGTAACCCTTTAATAAGAACATTGTGGCCCTGAATCTCCATTAGTCTGCACCTCGCATAGTCATTTACAATCAGTGTGAAATGAATATAAAGTGGGTATAAAATGCTGTGATTCAGTTTTTGTAGCAGTTTACACCCACTTTACTCTGGTGTAAATGACTATGCTGAGTGTAGGGTCATGAAGAATCCAACCATGTTTTCTTAGAGGTTTGTGTCAATAAAGTTCAAAATAACACTGTTGGAAAAAATAATCCTCATGTGTTCAGAGGAAGGGGGGATTGTCTAGTGATTAAGCAAGGCACCTGGGTTCTATTACAGACTGATACTGACTTGCTGTGTGATTCTGGCCAATTACCCTTTCTGTCAAATGATACCTACTTCCCAGGGATAATGTAAGAATTAATGTTTGAAAGGTTGTTTGATCCTGCAGAGAAAGGAGCTAAGAAGTGTAAATGTATTATAATCATTATGTTTAATACATTTCTTCATGTACTTTTAGCAAACACAACCCCTTGGGTCTTGCTCAAACATTGTTGTACTATGTTTTGCAGTCACATAAGGGATTCTGTAAAAAGCAACAAAGAGTCCTGTGGCACCTTATAGACAACAGATGTCTATAAAGTGTCACAGGACTCTTTGTTGCTTTTTACAGATCCAGACTAACATGGCTACCCCTCTGACACATAAGGGATTCTGACATTCTTCCATGTCCCTTAAAATAGAGAGCGGGGGGCGGGGGGAATATTTTAGATCCTTAGTTAGATTCAATAAGGACAGTAACATTCAGCTCATTGTTATGTTCCTTTTATCCTGAAACTAGAGAATTGTAATCAGTTTGTTAAAAATAAAAAGAGGAAACCTAATTCTTTGAGAGGCAGAGTTTGCTACCGTCATCCTTGCTGCTGTGATTTAGAACCTGGATTCTTGCAAGGCACAAGGTTACATTTGAATGCCACTGGGAAACTGGACCTGGTGCAGAATGTAACGGCCAGTGTATTTAATAGTGTTAATTGCAAGGATCATATTGCACGAATGCGCCAAAAACTACACTGAGTTCGTCAGTTTTGGGTGTTGATTTTTATTGTTGAAGGCCTAACCGTCTTAGCATATGTCTGCACGTATGGAGCAATGTAGAGTACGGGTTCTATACATGTACCTACATGCCACGGTGAAAGGCAGGCTGTGTCCACGCTTGTCACTGCAGTGCGTAGCTACAAGCTGCAGCAAAAGACTGAGGCAGCAGGGAAAGGCTCCAGCTGCTCCATGTTGCCAGAATTTTTCTCCACATGCTCCCTGCTTTCACTGCTGCCAGAGCCTTTCACTGTGGTGAGGAAAGGTTTGGGGGGAAAGGGGAGCAGAAGGAAGGAGCAATGGGCCACTACACTGCTAAAAATAGCAGTGTAGATGTGGGAGCAATTGCTTGGGCACGTAGCCTTGTAGGGGGTATAGTAACAGAAGAGTGAGAGGAGTGGTAGGCCTTAAAAGTTTAAAGCTTACTTTGTTGTGACATGTATATATTCGCCACACATCTTTTATTTTGTTGTTAATCTGAGGGATTTGCTATATCAAAATACAAGAGACATATTTATAGGAGCCTGTAGTTTTCATTGGGATGTCAATACTGGAGCTTTGCCACAAGATACTTTGCCACTGGTGGAACTTTTCTAGAGTTTTGGAACCACTCACATTTTGATTAATTGAAGAGTAAGAAAAGGGCTTTTGTGTCCTTCATTATTTGGACGATGAACCATATTTTTGATGGAGCCGCACATTCTGGAACATAAGGTGAAAGACTAGTCTTGACTTATATTTTGTGAAAGGTTTAGTTCAGAATGTAAGTGTGGTTAAGCTACTAAATAGCAGTGAGCATAATATAATCAAGTTCGACGTGCACTCAGGTAGTATGAGACTAAGAGGCAGGATTGTGACACTGACCTTCAAAAAGGGGGATTTTAACAGAAAAGAGGAAGTTAGAAACAGCCTTAAGGGAAAAGATAGGAAATTGAAATCCAGAGAATCAGCATGGAAGCTTCTTCGAGACATAGATTAGGGACAGAATCCATGCTTATCCCAGAACCAAAAAAAAAAAGAAAAGAAAAACAAAGCACAAAGGGAAAAATGGTGTGGTCAAATGGCAAGGTATAAGAGTTTCCTGAGGCCAAAGGTATTTTATATAATGGAAAGCCAGCTCAAGTGATGCTAATACAAAGGAACATGTAAACTTTGGAAGGTAAGATATAAAATGGAGATTAAGAAAGCTT
Organism: Chelonoidis abingdonii; assembly: GCF_003597395.2. Taxonomy (NCBI): domain Eukaryota; kingdom Metazoa; phylum Chordata; order Testudines; family Testudinidae; genus Chelonoidis; species Chelonoidis abingdonii. The sequence continues at coordinate 19,838,642 of NC_133769.1, read as the reverse complement.
AGAGGAAATTTGAAAAATGAAGAGCCAAAGATACAAAGACAAAGATATCCTCTTTAAAACTATTCCAGTGCATCAGACGTAGCCCACAGAGTATCAGTGGGTCTGCTAGGCCACCAAAATGCAAAGAGGCCAATCAAAAGAAGAAGATTGCAGAGCAGATAAATGGTTTCTTTGCATCTGTCTTCACCACAGTGGGTGACAATAAAATGCCCACATCACAGCTACTATACAGTGAGTGTGATACAGAGATATCAGAAACAAAAATAATGAAACAAAGCAAGAAATGCCCTTGTTATAATAATTCACCAGAGGTCAGTCCTTACTACAGTTTTCTATGTAGTAATCACCCCCTAAACTGCTGGAGCACTGTTGTAACATGTAGTGTGTTGACCTATTACTATCAGATACTGAACTGTGTTTACAGCAGGTGCTGTGTTCTTCTGAATAAATGGGAAGGAAATCATAGTAAGAAGAGGGTAGTAGTTTTCCTTGTAGTAGGGTATACAGACATAAAGGGGAATGTAATGGCAATCAAGGAAATTCGTTAGTGAGATTACTGGCTCATCTCTCCCAGGTCAGCAAGAAACAGCCTGCCTCCCCAGTGTCTTTATATAGAAACTCCTTTTGATCTTGTCTGAATGAGACAGTCATAGACATTACTGTTGGCTACATTATACCTTCAAAGCAGTGAGGGGTTGGGGAGCAGTGACTCAAAAGGATGCTCTCCTTTCTTCCTGCGAGGCAACTGTGGGATACTGCAGTTTCGGAGGAGGGTTGTAAGTAGAACTGGCCAGAGGACAGCAATTCCATTTCAGCACAACTTTTGAGGTTTCAAAATTTATTTTTATTCCACATTGAACTGAACCAAACCCTTTTGAATGTGTTTTGCAAAAGGAAATTGTGTCGCAAAGCTCAGGATTTTAATTCAGGTCTCTCTCTAGAGGTGACCAGAGAGTCCACTCTGGACCTCCTGAGCCTTCCTGTCAAAATCTTCTCTTAATTCAGTCCATCTTCATGGAGAGAGTTGGCTTTAACAAAACAGCTGTTTTTGGGGAAAAAGTTTTGGTCAAAAAAGTTCCAGCTAGCTCTATTTATTACGCATCAAGCTGAGTAGGAGATTATAGAGGCAACCTGGAATGGCCCCTGTAAGCCTACATCTGTGCTTGGAGCTAGGAATGAAATTCCTAGCTTGTGTAGACATATTCGTGCTAGCACTCATTGATCTAGCACATTAAAAACAGCAGCGTAGCCATGGTAGCATGGGCAGCAGTGGCCTGGGCTAGCCATCCCGAGTACATGCCCGTTGGGGCCAGTCAAGATTGTACTTGTGGTGGCTAGCCCATGCTGCTGATGCAGCTGCCCATGCTATTGTGACTACACTATTTTTAGCATGTTAACACAATGAGAGCTACCATGAGTGTCTTCCCTCAGACTGGGACTTGCAGTCCTACCCTAAGAGGACACTCTGACTTGCTAATTCTTTTAAAAGTCAAACGTCTGGAAGAGCCAGTTAGCATCAATTATGTAGGCTGTCAAATGGCTTTTGAATAAAGTCCATGGCAGAAGGTGACTAAGGAAACTTGGTAACCACAAACTGAGAGGTAAAATCCTGGGATGAATTAAAAACTTGGTTAGAAGGTAGGAAACAAAGAGTAGGAATAACTGACAGTTTCCTTTGGCACCATCTCTTTTACTTTGTTTATCAAGGAGACTTTCGTGATGCTTCCAAGGAACGTTTAGTCTCTTTCCTTTGATGCATTTTGCCATTTGATTCTATTTTATAGTAGGGAGGCCTGAATGGAAAGTGATGATTCCCCCTTGGTAGAAGCTGCTGTCAGATAGCAAAAGAGGATACCTGAAATGACATAAGATCCATGATTGTTCACTTTTAGTTTTCTGATTTGAGATCATCAAATGGTATGGCCCAAATGGTCAGGTGGTGTAAATCAGTACAGCTCCACTGAAGTTCATTGTACCAGCTGAGGATCAGGACAATGATTTTCTTAAATGAATATCAGAAACTCCTGTCACCAGTAAATGGCCAAGCAGTTTGCACCTGTGTTTATTATAGCCTTTTTAATAGATGATTTAATTACAGTATCCTTTAACCAAAGCACCAGGTTTAAATGCCTTGGAATGTCTGGGCAAATTCAAATTCCGATTGGGATTCTTCATTTCAGCCCTTCTTGGTTGCCTTTCTCTGCAAGCTCCTCCTTGGGTCTCCCATTCTGAGCATTATTGTCAAATTATTATATCTAGTGTCATACTGGGCTCAAAGCCACTGTCCGCATTGCTGGGATGAAAAGGGACCTCACACAGCAGTGAGAATCCCTGTCAGAATTTTGAGTAGTTCAGTTGATGTTTGTGTTTCTTGAGAAGTGGGAGCTCAGCCATCTTTTGCATGGGACAGCTCTGTTGGCTGTGTGTCTCTAGTCCTCACTCTGTCTATCCTTTTTTGTGGATTGGCTTTATACAGAGACACAAGGGTAGGAGTGTGGGGTAAGCTCTTTGTACCTTCTGTACAAGCCTTGTGCACTGGTTGGATGCACAGAGGAGGACTGGTGCACAGGAGATGGGACAGTTTGCCCATCTGATATAAGTCAGTGCAGTGATTTGTGCAGCTCTGCCTGGATCTGGCCTACAAGCAATAACTTTATTGTTACAGCATGGGTCAGATCTTTATTTTCTAAAGATCCTGCATAAAGAAGTGCAATAAAACCCATTTTGCAAACTTTCCTCTGCCCAGTGCTTTGGGTTCTATACTCTGTTCAGCTCCAAATAACACATGCTAACTCCTTGCCTTTTGTTTTTAAGTTAGGACAGCACCACAGGGCACATATTAACACACATTAATGAATGGATTATGGGCTTGTCAGAGCTTCCAGTAATGGATTTAGGCCCATTAAAGACTAGGCATTGATTGCACTGGAGACTGTAGCTCACTGTTTAATCCCTAGCAGGTGGGCACCGATGCAGGCTTCACCATCTTGCATCAGCAGTGAACCTCGAATGTGATCTCTCAAGGGAGGAGGGTAATTCATTTGCCATGTTTACTTTATCCTTGACTCCTTTTTAGAAGGAGGTTTCTAACTGTGCTGAATTGTTCCAACTTAAGAGAGGCAAATATGTGATGTGGCTCGCGTTCTTGGAGGATTCCATAACAATTGCTATGTATGTTTGACCTTCAGCCAGTTTTTTAAGCCAAGTCTCCATAGCCAACAAATGAGTCTGTGTTACAAGCTTTGTTACATTAACTGTAGCCTCCTCGGTGGATTTTCACTGTCAGGGCATATCCAATAGATAATGCATTTCCCTCCACCCTCCTTAATTTCTGTTCAGCCAAAAGCACTGTTTGACTTTTACGAAGCAAACCGTGACTTTTACAAAATAAAATGTAATAATGAAGATGAAAGCAGATAAAATCAGGATAAATCTGAAATCGAGACATTTAGTGACTTTCCTGATTATTTGGGGCTAGGCAAGTCTTAATGTAATTTGGAAAACCCTAGTTTTTCTTTTGAAATATCTGTTGCTAATCAATGCTAATAAGATAAATGATGGACAGAAACATGGAGCTGTTCTGTCTTGTCTGTCTGCCTATCACTCAAACATTCATTCTTTTATTTTGGAGATAGAGTCTAGGCAATTTTTTTTGCAACCCCACCATCCTCTCTTTCCTCCACCAAAAACAAACAAACAGAACAAAGTTAATTTTTGGTATAGTATTGGATTAAATTCTTTGATTTTTTTGGTTCAAATCCGCAACACAAAAATCACACACATTTGCTAGCAAGACGTAGTTGAAAATTTCAATATCACCTGAAACTTTAGGTTTTTCCCTTAGAAGCTATTTTCTCTTTCCTCTTTTATCCTGTATTAAAGCTACATGTTCCTGTTATTTGTTTAAACTGCATTTTTCCTTTGTTGTAGCTGCATTCTCTCCACGGGTCCAGTCTTGCTTCTCTCTCTTCCCGACTAAGGCTCAAGAGTATGCAGATGGGTTTATATTGGTTCTGCACTCCATCAGAAAAGAGGTTGAGACAGGATCTCACTATGCCATGCTCTCCACCATCCAATCAGTGAGCATCACTTGGAACCTACAGGCAGGGGCATGTGCAGGAATTTAATTTTTACTGCTTTTGTGGGAGCACCGGTGGGGGATGCAGAACTCCTCTGGTGGGTTCTGGAGGGAGGGGGAAGAGCTACCTTCTCCAGTCCAATTCCTCCTGCTCCTGGGCTGTGTCAGGGATAACAAGAGAACTCCTCCTGTTCTGGGCCTGCAGTGGGGAGCATGAAACTCCAGCCCCAGGGCTCTCTCCGCCGCAGCCCTGGAGGAGAGGCTCTCTCTCTGCCGCAACCCAGGAGCAGGAGGAGTTCTGTGCCTCTCACTGGGGCCTTGGGGATAGAGGAATTCTGCATCCCCTTCTGACTATTGGGGGGCCTGTGCCTCTGCTTGCCCCCACCCCGCCGTGCACACCCCTGCCTATGGGTGGATCTAGGAGAAGAATAGGACAGGGCTGACATGGATGTTTCTTTAGGACGACAGCCCTTTCTTGGCTAAGGGAGCACTATGTGTTGATGCCCTGACACTTCCCCAACCTGAAGCTTGGGACAGGACATAGGCTTTATGGAGACCATCATATAATTAATTATGTTATTATTTGTGTTCTCATAGTGCCCAGAGGCCTCATCAGGATAGGGATTCCATTGTGCTAGGTACTGTATAGCATACAGAAGAATGTACCACCCGTAAGTGCATACAATCTGACTTCCACACTTGTAGAGCTGTGGTCAAAGGGCCTGATTTAAAGCACTTTGAAGTCAGTAGGAGGACTGCCATTGACTTCAGTGAGCAATGAAGCAGCCCCTCAGCAGCGACCCTGGCAAAGCTTGCTTCAACCCTAGTCCACTTGCCTTGAAGACTCTAAGAGGAGAAGGGGAAGCTGAACCAGCTTACTTTCCTCTTGCTTCCTTTCCCTTCTCTTGAGTGACTTTGCTGCTCTTTTCCCTCAGGTTCCACAATAATACCACAGTAAGCGGTTGCCATTTGTTTTGCTGGCATTATGTATGTTTGTCTATTGCTTGCATGTGCCAAATTCTTAGCACCCATACCAGATTACTTATGAGGTAGAAGAGATACTTTAGTACAAAGATATTGAAAATTTGCAATTTTAATTTGCTCAGTTAGCTATGAGCACCATACTGGACTACTGAAATGAACTACCTACAGAAAATCAATTTATTGCCATACCAGTGCCTACAGGATCATTGTTTTCCTTGAACAAGGTTATATAGCCTTAGGAGATTAAGCTCTATTTCTCCACCTTGTGGAAAGAACTAAGGATTTCAGAACAAATTTGCTGCCAAAACAGGTGCAGTACATATGTAGGGGCACGCAACACAAAAAAATCAGAGGAGGTGCCCTGAAATGAGGGTGGGATTCATTTATTTACGTTACATGTTTTCCATAACTTCAGTTTCAAGATCCAGAGGGAGTAACAGGAAGAAATTAACTGAATTGTATGTACGCTGGCTGTTAGGAGAAAAGACCTGCAGTAGCTTAGAGGGGTGCCCCTCTATCTCTTTTAGTATCCCAGAATGGTGATACTCTGCAATATCTTGTGCTAAATCCAGATACACTTTTCCAGATTCCCTTTGTAACTCATTTTCCTTAAAGCAACTGCAGTTGTTCAGGAACTTTCCATTTCAGTGATTTCACTGTTGCACCCAATGACATTTCACTCTTATCTTGTCCTTCACTCATTTGTTTGTTAAAATCCTCTGGGGGTAGAAAATGTCTCTTTGTTAAGTTTGTGTTCAGTGCCCAGCAGGATGGGGCTCTGATCCCTCATTAGGGCCTCAAGGTGTGACTACAATTTAATTAACTACTACTAATAATGAAATCACGGTATTTCATATAGCAGATAGAGAGGTCTAAAGTGTCTCCTTGGCTTAAAATTCAAAGGAGTGGCTACTATAGCATTAAAGACTACAATATAATTTATTCTGAAAGTATTTCCTTATTGCAGCATCACAGAAAGGAGAGAGATATCCTTTTCCTTCATAGTTCGCTTCCGGCTCAGTTCTATCACCTTCACTCACATTGCGTGTATTATCTACTTCTTGAACAGAAAAGCCCTCAGGATTTGGCCCAGTAGGAGTCCTGACTGGGCAAGGACTTCAAGATTTGACCCATTCACTTCAATGATTTTTTGCTTGAGTTAAGGACTGAGTCAAAATGGTGTAAAGACATCAGAGTATGTCCTCATATGGAACTGGTTGAATTGTTCATTTCAGATAAGATTTGTTGCAGATGTAGTCCATGTTTCTGTTCACAAGGCACTGATGAGCCAATCCTTATTTTTGCAAACATATTGTTTAACCCCTTAGTGTATTGGTAGTGTAGTCTCCACAGAATGTGCTATTCAAAGGGAAATCAACTGCACACCCACCGCACCGTTACCTTAGTCGGGGAGTTATTTCATGGAAATCAGCTGTGAATATTTTATTTTAGAGTGAAGGCTCCATTTGATTTGAATTCATTTATTTATGAGTTAAAGGTTTTGAGGTTCTTCCGGAACCTTATGTGTTCTTTGGGTCAGGGTCTGCTTTTGTTTACACCCATGTAAATCTAGAATATGGGTATATTGTGCATTGTCTTCAGTGGGATCACTCCAGATTTATAGTGGTGTAACTAAGAGAAGTATTTGCTCTTGTATATACACGTTTGGGACCAGATCCTCCGCTATGCTAATTTATGCCAGCTCAGAGGATCTGGCCCTTTAATTCTTAGACCCTAAAGGCAAGTTTGACATGAAGAGTCCATAGTGCTGCTAAAAGATGTGGGAATGGAAATGCAGTCTGTTTTTGTAAGCATTTGTGCTCTTCTTTGTCTTTACCTGCCTTGCCTCTTCCCCATACCAAAGCAAGGAATAGTTTCACTGTCCAAGTAAATCAAGGTTTGACAATGGCTAATAGATCCCCCTTCACAGTCAAAAAGCTGTCAGCAGCAATCCAACTAGCCATGGGGCACTGGGTGAAACCAATGACAGCTGTGTGTGGTTGTATTCCTTTGTGAGCCACAAAGAGAGAAATGTTCAGGATTGTTAATGACCAAACAGTTGGACACATAAATAAAAGGTAAATCCCGAGGCCATTATTCAAGAGCTCATTACGAAAAGAAAAATGCTCTAAAACCCTGGAAGCAAAGCATTCCTTTGGCCTTGGGTCAGAGGAGAAAGAGAAACATTGCAAGCTTCTTCCATATTTTGCTGTCCTTGATTTAGCAGTTTGCATGGATGGGGACACACACACACACACACACACACACACACACACACACACACACACACACACACACACACACACACACACACCACACCACACACACACACACAGACACACACACACACACACACACACACAACTTCTACTTCTTAGATGTTAGTTCATGATTTATTAGGTGTCCAAACGCAAACCCGAGAGCCAGAAGATATATAGAAAACAGTCCTCAAATGGTCAGTCCAGATTTCCTGCTAGGCATAAAGGCTGTTATATTCATTAGGGAATCGAACAAAGAGAAACATTACAAGTTTCCAAAAACATGTCTGATCTGAAAGCTGTAAAGTGGAGCTTAAGAAATTCCAAAATGTGTGATTTGTTTAACATTTGTGTTACCTGCATGACATTGTGTAATCTTGGTGACACACTTTAGGCTGATAACTCTAAAGATCAAACTGACCACTTAGCCTCATGCTGGTTTTCCCATCCAGTGCTAATTATGTTGTTTGTCTTTGTAGAACTTTTATGCTCTTGGCATTCAAATGTCTTTTCCACTTGTGGCCCCAGCTGGAGGAATGATACTTAAGCAAGAAGGCATGAGGCTGGGTTGTTTTTATTTCCATGTTTGTTCCTTCTGTGCCTTCACCTATTTGCCAGAGGTTGACAGTAGTTTCTCAGAAATGCCAGAAGAATTCCCATTACCTCAGTTGACAAGCACTGAAAGACAATTATATCCCTTGTTTTCCTCACACACATGTTATGAGGTTTATATAGATAATGTCTGTAAAATGCTTTGTCATCTTTAGATAAAAGATGATCTAGAAGTGTAACATGCTAAAAAGTACATTTTTAAAAACAGCATAGCTCCATGAAACAGCCGAGGACCTGGCTGTATTCCCCCATACACACAGATGCTGCAGGTGAACTATTTTGATTTGTATATGGCCAGGATTTCACTCTGCAGTTGTCAGTGAACAAAGAACCCAGGACCTTTGTCATGAAAAACACAGGCCTTCACCACCTGAGCTAAAAGAGAGAGTTCTTAACATTCAGAAAGAAGTAGGCTTTTATAGTCAAGGGGAAAACTTACTGGAGGGACACATGATCATGTGTCCTAGGCCACCATATGGCAATCTTCCTCTAAAGAGACAAGCTGAATAACATCTTTTATTGGATCAACTTCTATTGGTGAGAGAGACAAGCTTTTGAGGCACACAGAGCTCTTCTTCTGACCAATAGAAGTTGGTCCAGTAAAAGATATTACCTCGCGTACCTTGTCTTTCTCATATCCTGGGACCGACACAACTACAACTACTCTCCATACAATCTTCCTCTAATTCATTTTTATACTTATGTGCATCTCTAAAATTCCTAACAAACAGGTCAGCAACATCAGTTCTCATGAATGGACTCTGTTAGCGCCTTGGGCTTTGATCTCATCAGATCTTGCCTATGACCACTGTTGGGCCTATTTGGTTCTTTTATGGGAAACATCAAACAAAAAAAACAAGGAAGAGGTGCTGGAAAATGAGTAGATGGAACTCTTTCCTCTGAACCAGTGTCCTAGCATGTTTCTCATGGGTGGGTTTTGGAGGTCCTCCCGGTGAGAAGTAAAATTTGCAACCATGAAATATCCTGTGACACTTATCACAACGGTAGGTTGCTCTGCCCTGACAGAGGTGGTTGTATTTAGTAATAGATGTTGTCATGATTCTTTTAGCACTTTTGGATCCTTTGGAATGAAAGACCATACATAAATGTAAGATTATTGCTATTTCATGATGAGTATTTTGGACAGTTCCCTACTATGACTCATGAAACTTGCCCTGGTATTAAAATTGATAACAGCTCTCCACCATTCACCGTAAAGAAAATAAGGCAAAATTTATTTGAACATCATCAATTATTATAATTCTTGGTTCAGTAAAACAATCTATTGTGGTTGTCTATTATTTCTCAAGGAATGATATGGTATTGGCTACAGAGACATAGCTCAGTGCTCTAAAGTGCTGAGCACCCTTAACTCCCACTGCATGTCAAAGGAAGTTAAAATTCTCAGCCTTTCATAGGTGGCACTCAACACCTTGTAGGATTTGAAACATAGTATGTATATACTTTATCTCAGACTGACTACTGACTCTGTGAAAGAATAACATCATTCAGCTAGCAAATGAGATTGGGGAGAGATGGGCAAAGAGCTCATTTAAACATTTACTAATTATATGATTAGCTGAAGCCTGCAGTCCTTAATCCTGAATCTGTGTGCTGTCACACTTCATCAGCTCTTCAGTCAGAGAGCTGAGGGAAAAAGCACCAGGTTCCACTGGAGATTTTGACTCTTCAAACTCATTTTACTTTGTGAGTCTGTGCTGTTGCTCAAAGATTGAACGTCACAATGCAGCAACCTGCAGAATCACTGCATTTCCTTAGGGAAAATGTGGAGAGGAAACATTTATTGACCCACTACACTGTTATCTGCTAGAATTGTCCTGGATCCCATAAACACACAGATCCTTTTCTCATTTAACTTTAAAGTCTTAGATAATCCCATGCTATAGTTTTCATGATTCATAAAATATTTCTGTAACTGGCATATAATATCCATTGCACTTTTCTTGGAAATCTCCTAATTATATACTGATGCCAGGGGTGAAAGTAATTTACAGGACTTACCGGTACTGCCGGAGTCCTGAGGGGGCGTGGCCTCATCTGGGAGAGGCGTGGCATCTCAAGATTTAAAGGCACTCGGGCACCAGCTGTGGCTGGGAGGCCAAGGGCCTTTAAATCAACCAGGGGCTCCCAGCTGAAGAGGTGGCTGGGAGCCCCCCAGGACTCAGGGGAAAATTTAAGGGCCTGGGGCTCCGGCCACTGGGGGGAACCCCGAGCTTTGTGTGGCTGGGGCAGGGATTTAAAGGGCCCAGAGCTCCTGCCGCTGAGGGGAGCCCCGAGCCCTTTAAACCCTGGCCCCTGCGCAGTCGCCAGAGCTATGGCCGGGATTCAAAGGGCTCAGGGCTGCCCACAAAGGCGGGGAGCTCTGAGCCATTTCAATTCCCGCCGTGGAAGCTGGTGTGGTCCAGCACAGCATACTGGCTCTTGCCAGTACGCCATACGGGACTGGACCAGCTTACTTTCACCTCTGACTGACGCAATATATTTTTGTTATTGGACAAACTTTCCTTTAAACTTTAACCAACTTTTTCTCTGCTTGGGAAAGTTCTTCCCGACCAGTAATTGTGATGTAGAGAAAACACAGCCTTCTCTTTGATGATTATAATAATTAACTACTAATTTGTTCTTAAAGAGTAGCTGCCATTCATAATCTTAAAGTGCTTTATAAATTTCAGTGAATTAAGCATCAGTCCACTCCTGCCAGCTAAATATTATTATCCTCATTTTATAGATGGGGGAACTGAGGCACAGCGAGGATAAATCACAGAAACAATCAGTGGAACAGCCGGAAATCAAACAAGAATCCTGATCCCTAGTCCTGAGTTTTAACTACAGTGCTATTATTCAATCCTTATTGAATGTCGCCATGAATGCTGCATGAATGATAACATGGAATGAGTGAAAATATAAAAGGAAAGTCTAAAGTTTCTTTATAACCTATTTTTGTTCTACTGTCCCTTGTCAGGCACACTTCATTTGCCCAATATCCTTGTTACAAATCAGTGGAAACCACTAATCTGTTTTATAGACTAAGGGGGCCCTCTGGAACTAGACTTTTACTAACACTGCCCTTTGTATTATTTTGAACAATGCCCATTGTAATTGATGCCATTCCCTATAATATATATTAAATTCTCTTTACCTCTAAAAACTAGTAGCTCCACAACATAAAAAAGGCTAATGTCACAAGATGAGATTTAAGTAGGAGTGCACAAAGCTTGCAGTTTTGTTTGACTGAGCCAGAAGCAAATGAGCCCCTTCTGGTTAGCTCCTGGGTTGGTTTGATTAAATTCTAGAGCATTTTAAGGTTATTATTTATATGGTCCCATAGATGGTCACTTTTAGCCCTGTGTAATCACCTGTGGAGTAGCCCAGGGACTGAATTATGTCTCATGATTAATAGGAATTGGGTGTCCAAAATCTTCATGTAATGTTGGAAACCTCAGTCCAAGAGAAACAGAAAGAACCCTATTTTGTTGAAACTTCATCACTTCTGAAGCAGCTAGTTTCCTTGATGTCTGAGTTACTAGTGAATTTTAAAAATCCTTGTTAACTTAAAGTGACATATTTTCAGGGACTTGCATTGCTACTGTCTCTATCCATTTACTCATTTTCACTTAATTTGACTTGGGAACTATATTAAAGATGAAAATGGAGGTTTACTTTCCTTTTGCTTTCATAGCTGTCAATAGGAAATGATACAATTACTCAAGTGACAATTAAGTGGTAGCTGATATCACTATAAAAAATTCTAATCTATTTCAGCATTGAAAGATGAAGGAAATTCCACTGAGAATTCTGTTTATTCATTAATAGATCAGGTGCAGCAAACACACATGTAATACATTATGCTTCACATTACTTCAGTAATCCAGTAGAAATTAAAACAAAAAGAATGCTTCACTCTTCATTTGTATTCAGTCCTGGGTTGTTAGAGCACAACAGCGTCAGTTACATAATAGACTTTAGCTCAAGTATCTGCTCACAGATATGGAAAATAATGGCACTCATAATGTTGTAGCTGTTGACCTCCCTAACAAAATGTTACTCTGAAGACAAGGAAAAGAAATAACAAACATGTTGACTGCAGTATAACAAGAAAGGAGTGTGTGCATTGGAGATAACATGACTTTGAGAATATGGCTTCTAAGGGCTGACTGGATATTTCAGAATTCTGAGATTCGCACCCCCCCTCACTTTATGCTTAGCCTCTCTTCTCTCTTCAAGTCTGGTGGACTATTTTCACCCCCACCTGCAATTTACAGGCCTATAGAACAGTGCAGGCTCTTGAAAGTGGACTGGTGAAATTGACACATAAAGGGGTGATCCAGCACTGGGTAAAATTGATAACGTAACTGCTTAGAATCAGGATAATTGGCGTCTACCTGTCCTGAGGAGCCATTAGTGGTACAATGTCTTTGTTTACCAGAAAGTATTGGAGAAATGAAACCCTGTGACAATTTTGCCCCTGTGACAATTTTGCCCCTGTGAAATCAAGCAATGAATGTATATCCGTGGGAACTATTTTATTCATGGCAGCATTACAGTGTGTACGAGATATTTTCCAGATACTGTAAATTAAATGTGTATGTATGTTAGTTCTAACCAAAACAAAGTAAAATAAAATAAAACCAAAACTAATTAATAATAACCTATACTGAGAGACTAATTACTATAGAACTGCCGTAGAGAGAAGAAAGCAATGGCCCTATTATTTTGTGGAAACCTCTGGCAGAAAGGCAAGTAACTAGCAATAGTTCTTTTTCCAATTTAGCTATGTCATTCCAGTCAATAATAGCTGCAGGAATGAATGTATATATTAGCAGCAGCTGAAAGTTCTCTGTAAGTCATTTGTGCAGATAGATTTCCAGATGCTTAGAGCTGGCATAGGGTAAGAGACTTGGAAACTGCAAGCTCTTCCTACTAGAGGTGTGCCCGAGCTGCATAATCTGAATCAGGAGCTGAACTTGCCAGAAGTTTTGATAATGTTGAACTCAAGAATGTTGGGGTCAGCACCATCTCTACTTCCTATGTGTAGGGCATGTCATGAAGCTAACTATCATTTGTCCAGATTTAGAGGTGAGAACACAATGTTATTTATATATGTGCTGTAACTGCTCATGTAAGTAAATTATAGATCATATAAATGATGGACTAATAGCATTTCCTCAGGTATAGTTACTGCAGACAGGTGATGTCAACATGCCTGACTGCTCTTATTCCGCTTCTGGGCCTACCTTATACAGAGAGTGGCAGCTATATCAAATTCCATCTTACTGGGTGGTGATTTTTTGAGACCTCTTAAATGAGGCCAGCGAACTCATTTTTGTGTAACCTAGCACAGAGTCCAAACTCAGTGTTTCAAAACTGAAAGGCCAATAGTAATTTCTTTCACTTGTATAGATCTGAAAGATCTACACATACATTAACTAATTACATTTCACAACACTTCTCTGTGGTAGTTAATAAATATGGAGAGATTTCTTCATCACAAATGAAAAGCAGCCCTCTGTTGAATGGAACACAACAGTTTCGGACAGAAGGTGTATCCAGTTGAACGTGCTATCTCGGGCAGCAATCTGACAAAGTCTGTGGGACACAATAGGCAGATGGGGGTTGATGCACATTTTGATTGTGACAAACACTGCTACCAAACACAACAGCAAAGGAGGCATTGGAAATTCAGCCACTCTTGTCTATGTGGAGTATAAGAAGGAATTGAACTGTACTTCTCATTCATCAAATCCTAACGTCTGATTCTGAATCATTAGGGAATTACTCAAAACACAGCAGTTTTTTGAGGTACCCTGTTGACAGATTTCCTTATGGAACCAGATTCTGTTACATCTTACAGTTATGAGTTATATAACATGCAGGAAAATAGCACAATGCAATTAACATGTATTTTATTGCATATTAACTTTGTGAGTTGTCATTGATGTCAAAGGGAAAAATGATTTCTTGATAGCATGGAGTGAGCCAAGCTGTTGCATAAATTAAAGTGATATCTCATTATGACTCAAAAGTAAATTAATGGGCCTTATCAGCATAATGCATACAAACAACCTATTCAATATTCTTCTGAGAATTTAAACTTTTACTGAGTATATGCAAAAGTTTGTGTTTGGCCTTTAAATGAGGACTTTGCCATTTCACACATGCATCCGACGAAGTGAGTATTCACCCATGAAAGCTCATACTCCAAAATGTCTGTTAGTCTATAAGGTGCCACAAGACTCTTTGCTGCTTTTACAGATCCAGACTAACAAGGCTATCCCTCTGATACCTGACTTTAGGAGAGAAGTTTTCACATTTCCTGCTTTTGAGATTGTGGTGGAGAAGATAGGGAGTGAAAACCTGTTGTGTAAAAGAAATAAAAGAGGGACTTCCAGGATAGTACAACTCCTTCTCTCCTTCAGCCATATAAAGGCTGCCTTTCGGCTCTTTGTATAAAAATATTGGCTACAGACCACAAAAGAGCCCAGTTAAAGTTTCTGATGGAATAATATATAGGACAATTCAGAAACAGAAAATTCAGCCACCAGTTAGGGAGCTGTGCTAATTGGTTACGTGCTCTCAAGTGTCTGACTACATATAGGCAGGCACAGTGGTGGAACGGGTGGATTTGAAACCCAGGGAACATTCTAATATAGCCAAATGTGAAAGGAGAGCTTGTGAGTGTGCCTAAAATTGCAGACGTATGCAATGTCAAAGGACAGCTACTATTAAAGATCAAAGACAATGTTGTGTCTTCCTGTTTGAAAGCATATTTGACAAATGAGGCCTTCGAAGGATTTTAAAATTCTAATCCTCCTTTAATACCCATCCTATCCATGAGATAGATTTTATTTCCACTTTACAGATGGGAAATTGAGGCACAAAGAAACTCATTTTCAGCAGGGACTAGTGATTTCTGCATTCTCAATTTTTGCCATTTCACACATCAGATGTCTTAAGGGAAGCAGATTTTCAGGGAGAGTCAACAACAGGACTGGCTCCAAGCACCAGCATTCCAAGCAGGTGCTTGGGGCGGCAATCTGCAAGGGGCGGCAGTCAGTGTGTTTTTTCCCCCAAGCAGCACGCCAAATTGCCACCGTGGACAGCAGGGGCAGTCCGTGTGCCATTAAGGCGTCAAGCACATTTCCGCAGCGGCGGCAATTCGACTGCAGCTTCTATGTTCAGCTGTCTGCGGCAGCCCAGCTTCTGTGTTCCGGCTGAAGACAGAAGCTGCCGCCGAATTGCTGCCGCCGTGAAAATGCACGTGCCACTCTAACGGCGCATGGACTGTCCCCGCCGTCCGTGGTGGCAATTCGGCACGCTGCTTGGGGTGGCAAAAACAGTGGAGCCAGCCCTGGTCAACAAACAAACAAAAGCCCCTTTCAGGTGTTTCAAATTGGGCAGCCAAAATCATTGGTCACTATTGAAAATTGTACTTAAATGACTTGCTGGAAATCACAGAATACCCTGTGGCAGAGCCAGCAATTAAATCAAGCTCTTCTCGGTCCCAGTCTGGTGCTTCAACCACAAGCTCATCTTTTCTCTCTATGACAGCTTGAATAAGAATCACTGCAACTGAGATCTAGTTTCCTCATTAAAGAGAGGTTTTCATTAGCATCTAAAGAACTAGTAACCACCCAGCATTCGATCATCACCATCATTTATCTGTGTATAGCCCCTGAAAGGCAAATCTGATTGTCAAGCAGAAATCAAACATTATGTACTGGGTTAACCCCCATGATGTTCGCTGAGGTGTCCTATGAACTTTAGAAGAAATTTTACTAAAATAATTTAAGCAAATTGCAAATAAGTTCCCACATCTGGCTTGAACTCATCTATCATTCATTGTAACACGAATAAATGAAGACATTCATCACAAAGCACGCAACAGAAATTGTGTTCTCCTATTGATATAATTAAATACTCATAGAAGGCTAAATACATAATAGCTTCCAGACCCTTTATTTCATGCCAGAATTCAATGGCTCCATACTCATCTGTTCCTAGTCAGAACCATTGTGAACCTTCTCCAGTTTCTAAACATTTATTGCTGCTGCAGTAATAATAAACATCTTGCATTTATAAAATGTAATGTTGCCTAGAATTTTTCATTTTTCAAGAATGTAGATCATATTGTCTAATGGCTCTCATATGTCCAGCATGCCCACGAACAATTTGTCTTCTGAGTGGAGTGTTAATCTGACGCCTCAAGGACAGAGCTGGTTTCAAGAAGACTCAAAGGAAAGCTGGAAAGTTTTAGATTTTGCAGTAACTACTGAAATTCCAGGTGAGCTGGTGCTGGGTTTGCTCACGTTCTGGATTGCATTACCTCTGATTGGCAATATTTTGCTTAAATGGGAATTATTAAAAATAAAGGTAATTTTAAACCTGATGATATGACATGTATTGTTCATTTCTTTACTGGAGTTAGAGATGAGATGGCAAGAGTCGCTGACTCTTTGATCTGGTTGGAGAGACAAAGGGAATAAACTCATCCCAAACGCATTAACACTGAGATAAAGTCCCTTCTTGGGTAAAGTTTTAAATTCAAGATTCCTTCTGCAAATCAAGGTCTTTGTTTCCATGGAGTTGGGAAGAGAGGTTATTAAACTGGGACTCTGTGAGCACTCCCTGTGGCCTGAATAATAGAATATCAAACTGGCTTGCAAATGGGGGTAGTATGGTCCCCATCCAATATCCATTAATATCAGCGGAGATATTTCCATTGATTTTAGAAGAGGTTTGATTGGGTTCTATGGGCCTGATTCAAAGCTCACTGAAAAACTTCTGTCAACTTCAGTGGGCTTTGAATGAAACCCCATAGTGCCTTCATCTGCAAGGACTAGGAATCCAAAAGAAGAAAAAAGTTGTGGAATTTAAAGATACTTCATCAGATTTACCATCTAGCTGGGAAGAATTAAAAATAAATAGAGAACAAAGATCTCCGAACCCTACCCATCTATTCTATTTATATATGACAAAAAAGACACTCAATATAAACCAGAAGAAGGTGTTTGAAATGATATGGTTAAATTTTTGTAAAGTATTTCAAAATGTTGGTTCCCTGAAATTCTTGAATATGTTGTCCGACTGTCATCAAAATTGTTGTCAAAAATGTTTTGCTTACAAAAAAGCAGGTTTTGTGTAAATTAAACATTTTCATAAGAATTTCAGTAAGGTTTTCAAATAGTGGCCCTTAAAATGTCACAAAAATACTTCTAGACCATCGACAGTTTTACTCGAAAGGTTTCATAAAAGGCCATTTTTCAGTAAGAAACACCCCAAACTGTTTTCATTTGAAAAATTTCAACCAGCTGTAATTTTAAATAAATTAAATGGCTAGTTTATAACTTGGAGTGCACAGCCACGCACAGGAGAAAGAATCTCTTATGCCTCTGTGGACTAACCCGACCCTGGCTTTGGATGGGCAGGAGTGAGCAGGCTCTCTCTTCCCCCTGGACCAGCGAGGCTAGAGAAACTTTGGTTCCACCCCCAATGTGCTTGTGCAG
This sequence comes from Chelonoidis abingdonii, assembly GCF_003597395.2. Taxonomy (NCBI): domain Eukaryota; kingdom Metazoa; phylum Chordata; order Testudines; family Testudinidae; genus Chelonoidis; species Chelonoidis abingdonii. The sequence goes on along the minus strand of NC_133769.1, from coordinate 19,821,186 downwards.
CTGAGAAGAGGTTGGGATGACTACTTGGTGCTGTTTTAGGCCAGGAGAAAATTACTAATCCCCTCTCACCATCACAACCAAGCAAGTGGGTAGCAGAGCAGGGATTGTGCCTAAGGGTCACTCGACACTGCTGCCATTGTCATGCAGCAAACACACCAACCTTTGTTCAGGGCTATGCCTAAATAGATAAAATAGCCATAAATGATTAATATTGATGCTCCAAAAATGTTGGGTTAAAATTTTGGGGGCAGTGGTTTGTCAGTTCTTATTCTAGTGAGGGACTAGTGATATTCTTGTGGTAGCAAGACCAAACTGGATTGGATTAAATATATCCTGAGACTCAGGAGAGAAATGGGACCAGAAGGGGCATACAGGCCATCCTAAACACTAAATAGTTCATTCTTTTGGGCTATCAGATTTCCTTTCCATGGAGAGGAAATCATAGAGACTGCATTGGGTGGTTTCAGTGTCCCCCTGGGTGACTACTCATGTAGTTTGTTCACATTTTTCTCCCTGATTTTTGGGTGAGATTAGAAGTAAGGTGGAGTGAAAATTACATCCTTTTCGTGGCTCAAGCTGCATATTTCTCTACTTGTATCAGTTCTTCTTTTCTCCTGTCCCCTACTGGTTCAGCTCTCTGTACAACATGTATTTTATAAAAAGCAACAAAGAGTCCTGTGGCACCTTATAGACTAGCAGACGCATTGGAGCATAAGCTTTTGTGGGTAAATATCCACTTCGTCAGACGCATGTGGTGGAAATTTCCAGAGGCAGGTATAAATATGCAGGCAAGAATCAGTCTGTTAGTCTATAAGGTACCACAAGACTCTTTGTTGCATTTTACAGATCCAGCCTAACATGGCTACCCCTCTGTGTTTTATAGTGAATGGCAGAGATTCTGGAGGTAGCACAACCAAACTAGATCGGACCCCTCTTGGGTCACTATGAAGGACTTGTTTTCGTGCTTCTCCATGGATATTAATGGAACCAGAGGTCTCTGTGGGAAAATGTTATCTTTTTAGGAGTTAACTTTTGGTACCCTGGGTGTTAACCTCAGTGGAATGGCTCCTCTTCCTAAACTTCATTCTCACTTATCACATATAGCAATGGTATTCAGATGACTTGTAATGTAAGGACGTGGATAGAGTACTGATGGTGGAGGTCTCATTTCGAATCAGGCTGCTTGTGACACAATGAATATTTTAAATCTTAAATTATTTTTGTGCACAAGTTTTCTTCACTTCCACCGTAGCACACATGAAATCCTGAGCAGCAGAGCTGGTTGATGGATGTTCAGATACAACCGTGATGGTTGTTTGCAGATTCATTTAAATGTATTTTTAATATTTGATTGTTGTATATGTGGTATATTGAGGTTTGTTTGGAATTACAAGCTGTTACTTTAAGTGTTTGTGTCGAGGGGGTGGAGATTCCTGGTCCTGCAGGCAAGGGGGATCTGTAGGGACATAGGAGATCAGATTTAGTTTTAGGGAGCAGTCTGGTCTGTCTGTCTGTGTTTGTCTGTCTGTCTCTTTATGTCTCTCTCTCTTTTGGGTTCTTGTTTGTAATCGTTCTGAATTCAAATAAATGAAGTACTACTATGTTGCAACTTTCCAGCGAGTATATTTTATATTTTGATCTAATTTGTCTCTGTCAACATAACAGTAAGTCCTTGATAAAGCGTAGGTAGATGCAGCAGTAAATCACAATGAGCTGTTGCAGTGGATCAGGCTGTATAGTCAACTAAAGTTACTCTGGGTAATGAGCAAATCCAAAATAATAATTTAATTAAAAGCAAATATTACACTATTCAAATAGTTTTTATACAGATTTTGAAAATTAGGACTCCCCTTAACTGAAATAACACATCCAGGGATATGTGAAGCATACACGTGGGTATTAATATTATTTGCATTACAGTAGTGCCTGGAGGCCCCAAGCAAGATTGTGCTTGGTGATGTACAAACACATAGTAAGAAAGAGTTTCTGCCTCAAAGAACTTACAGTTTAAACAGACAAGCATAAAATATTTCCATTTTACATATGGGGAACTGAGATGCAGAGAGATTAAGGTTAAATTTTTCCAAAGTCACATAGGAGCCTAATTTTTCCAAAGTCACATAGGAGTTTTTAAAGTGGCAGGTGAATGGGACCTAAGCTCCTAAGTCACTGCAAAAACTGGGAGTTAGGTTCCTAAGAAATTTAGGGATAGATCCACAGAGTCTTAGGTATGGAAATGCTGAACATTGCAGTGCCTACCTCCTAGGTGCCGTGCCACCAGGTGGAATTACTGGAATTAGGTGGCCAGGCTCCCCATACAATGCATGGGGAGAGTTAGGCTCCTCAGCATGGGATTCTCAGAACCCATCAAGCTGAGCCAGAAGTAAAATATAGATGGAAGGGCCCTAATCCACCAAGAGATTTAGGTGCCTAAATCCCATTGCTCTGATCCTTAGGTGCCTGACTGCCAGGCTGGAGGGAGATGCCTGTCTCCACTCAAGATTCCCAGACATGAAGCATCTCCTAGAATGGGGGCTGACTTGGCTTAAGGCACCTTTCTCATGAAGAACAGGAGAAAGATTTCCCAGCCCATTATAGCAAATAGCCCAGTGGTTAGGGCACTCATCGGGGATATAAGAGATCTACTTTTCAAATCCCTGCTCTGTCCCTACTCTTCCTATGTCATGTGTTATACAGGAGGTCAGACTAGATGATCACAATGATTCCTCCTGGCCTTGGACTCTGTGAATATGATTTGTAGCAAGCACTTGAACTCAGGTCTTCCTGCATCCTAGGTGTGTGCCTGTTGTAGGATTTTAGATGGAATATATGGGCCCAAAACAGTTAACATAACCCAGTTATTATCGAATTTTTAAACAAGGTTCATGGCTTGGAATTCAGAGACCTTAACTCCATGGAAAATACAACATTTAAACCATTTTAAAATGTATTAAAGGTACAGAAAAAGAAGGAAAAACAGGTAATGTAATATATGTAACATATTCAGTAACATGAAATGTAATGTATTCAGTAAGGTTTTCATTTAAACAACATTTCTTGACACCTTTCTCTTTAGCTGGAGAGAGTTTTAGAAGGAAACCCCTCTTTGTTTGAATGTCTCTTAGCTGGCATTACAGATGACAATAACTGTCCTTTATGGTGAAAAGAGAAGTTAGCTGAGATGGACTGGAGCTGCTGTTGTTGCTGTTTTAAAGTCTGATCCGATTTCCTAAAAAGAGAAAACAAAATAAACATCCCAAAGGGCAAAGAAAAGGATTGGAAAGATAGAACATACCATCTCTGTGTCTGGTGAGGACTTTCCCGTGGTGCCTCACTGCTGGAGAAACACAGGTATAGCACAGGGTTTTATCAGCCACTCTGAAATCTGGCAAACTTAAAAGAGCATGGGGCTATTTCTGGCATTGCTTTTAACTGCTCTTTCTGGTCCCAGGTTTACAGCAATTTTGCAAAGTATGTCATCTTGGCTAGCTAAACCAGACTCTTGTACGACAATAGAAAAAAAGAAGAAATAAAATAGAGAAGGAAAAAGCACACATGGCATGTGGTGGGGCAAGAGACAAAGTCTGACATCCCAGGTGTGGCTGGGATTCAGCTGGAGCTGGTGGAGGTAATTATATCATCTGGCTCCGTCTCCTTGGCTTGATCTAGTCAGGACAACTTTCAGGATTGGAATGAAGAAGGACCGGGTCTCAGGAGACAGTGGAAGTGGTGATGATGGTGAAGCTTTCTCCAGTAGCCAGTTTTTCTCCCAAAGTCTCTTTTGTTAGGGAAGCACAAATGCAATGGTAGGTAGAATATCCCCATCCCCTCATTATTTTGGCCACCAATTAGGCCTAGTTTGCAACATGCCAATTTTGGTTCCCTGATTTCTGATTCCATTCTTTTCTTGTTTACCATGCATGATCTTAACACAGTCTCTGAGTTATATTAGTAGCTCTTTTTATTTGGACTAATTCCAAATCTTTCTGTCTAATTCTAATTCTAGTCTTTCTGTCTCACTTTTGCACCTTTTCTCATTAATATTTATGGTTGTAAGTTACTGAGTCATCTTATGAACTTTCAGGTACTTTTTACAGCTTAGCTCACAATTAGGGTAAATTTGTCGGCCCAGCTATCATGACATGCCCTATTCATCAGGCTATTGGATATTCTGGAATAGGTCCTGCATAACCTCTTCTGTTAGAGCTGTTCCACTTTGTATAATTAAATATTAATTGGGCCTGAGACAGTAAGGAATTGACCCTATAGCCCAGTGATTAGGGCATTCACCTGGGCTGTGAGAGAGTTAGGTTCAAGTCCCTGCTCCATAAATGTTTGTTTAATTAGTTGTACTAAGTGGAACAGCTCCAATAGGAGAAATTGAGATGTAACATTCTAGAATACTCAAGAGCCTAGTGGTTAAGGTAGTGCCCTGAGAAGTAGGAGACTTGTTTTCAAATCACTGTTCCACATCGGGGAGAGCAGAGATTTCAATTTGATTCTTCCACATCCCAATGAGTGTCCTAACCATTTGGCCATTAGGTTGACTAAGGAACACACACACACCAGCCAGTCCCCAGCATTTTCAATTTTCTCACGCCAGCTGCCTTCTGTGAGGGGCCTGAACCAGTAGGCATGCTCAGAGCACATCAGCTGAATTACAGCCCACAAGAGAGGGTGGTTGGGATCTCTTGGTTTGAGAATCCTACTCAGTCTTAGGAGTGAGTAAAGGTTCCGAGCAACTCATTCGCTGTCAGGCAGTATCTGGACTTAGGCTGCTTTGTGCCTGAACTACAGGGCTAGGCAGCAACTGAGCAAGAATGGTTAGGCACCAAAGTCTTAGTCTACACTAAACAGGTCAATCCAGCCATATCACTCCAGGATGTGAAAAACCCACATCCCTGAGCAATGCAGGTAAGCCAGCCTAACCCCTGGTGTAGACAGTGCTAGATCAATGGAGGAATTTTTCTGTTAATCTAGCTACCACCTCTCAAGGAGATGGATTACCTACGCTGAAAGGGGAATCCTTCCTGTTGGCATAGGATGTGTCCACACTGAAGTTCTACAGTGGCACAACTGGTGCACCACTGCAGCATTTCAAGTGCACACAAGCCCTAAGTTTCTTCGTGAATCTAGCCCTTAAGAATTTCTGAAAATTTTAAATGAAGTCAGACATGAAGTCTGTGGCAGAACTAGGAATTTAACCCAGGTCTCTGGAGTCCCACTCTAGTGCTTTAATCATAAGACCATTTTTCCTTTTGATGGGTAAATGTTTACTTTTAGATAATTGCAAAACCTGTTGCACAGCCTCTTTTCTGCACTTCACATTTTATTTCATTGTTGTTTTCTTGCCAAGAAAATCATAGTTGGGATTTGAGGAAAGCATTTAATTGCTGCTCACATTTTGGCATCATGAAGGATGGGCTTCACACAGAAAATCCATCTTTTCGCCAGACATGACAGAATCCAGAATAGGAGCACTCACTTGGCTTTCGGATTTACAGTGCCTACAGCTCCTCTTAAAATGACAGGTTGTAAAGGTAGTCTCATCTAACTGATTGCTACAAATATAGTCATTTTCTTCAGTAAAATGACAGAGGCTACACTTGATTAAAACATTTTGCTATGATCTTTCCAATTTATGATATCTATTTTTCTACTTATCTAGATACCTGTTTGGCATTCTTCCTTGGAATATCTTTTATGCCTAATAGGGCTGAAATAACTCTTTGTCTTGAAGTAGCAACTGTTTCCAACCATTCACACTTGGTAAAAGGTATAGAAAGCATATACAAAGCTGGGACTGATATTCTGTAAAGGTTTTGCATAAATTATTAGATAATCACAGCTTCTGGAAAGATTTCAAGTATTACTTAGATACTGCTTACATTCATAAAGACACCCTGTGGAATGCATTGTACGTAGCAAGGGCCTGATATGATTGTCAGAGGCCTGTGGAGTAATACTTACTTCAGTAGAGTAGGGGAAAATATACATGATGATTTGGGATATCATGTACTTCAGAAATAATTAGATAAATTCTTTTTGATTATGTGATTCTCTTATCACTTAGTTAAAATCATTACATGCAAAATTTCCTCTGTTAAAAAAGGCTAATCCTTGGCTCTCATCCAAGAATGCTTTGTACAGCTCTGACGGAGGGTGTGCAAAGGTGCTGGGAAGCCACCCACATGCTCCCTCAGTCATAGGTTTGGACTTCCCCAGGGGCCTTTTACAACAAACTGAGGTGCAGGGATATCTTGGCCACACCCCTTTTACCCTGGTTTCACACATCTGTTCTGCCAGAGAGATGGAGGTGATTGTGTGGAAGCTTTATGCCATCTGAACACTACCTTATGCAATGATCTTCCTATGACTAGCTATACTATCTTAAGGAGTTTTCCCACAGTTGTGTCCATACCATTCACTGCTATATATTTCTAGTGAGGTTTTGCCCCAAAATATAGATGGGTAGGATTGACAACTAATAATTCATTATCATCGAATCATCATTCTCATCATTGCTGCCCTTCACTAGTGAGGAAGTCAGAGCATTGGAACTGTATTTCCATTTGCTTACCCAGGTTTACATTGTGATTGCTCCTCACTTACACCAGCATTAATCCAGAGTCCAGCCCTTGGCATGAAAGAGCAAGGGCATTTGTAGCCAGCCTCACATTATAACAAGCAAGCGCTTTTGAGAATGAGGTTTTAAAATTAGGCAATCTCAGAGATAATCCTTCCCTTCCTGATTGTGGTTTTATAAGATACATTTTCAGGAGTCTGATGTAATGTTTGCATCTTTAAGCAAATCCTTGCAACTGTGTCTTTAAAATTAAGACCATGGGCTGAGTTTGTCCATGCTACAACATTATAAAAGTCAACGAAGTTACACTAGGAATCAGTTTAGTCTGTTGGTACTATTAAACTGATCTTGTGATTGCAACAGCTCCTGAACCATTATGCTATATCAAGTCAAAAGCTGTATGAGACACTATCATGGTGAAATGACTATAAGAATATTGAGAAACAGTTTCTGTTGACCAGTCTACTCAGAAGCTTGATAATGGTGAGACAGCTGGTGTACCTAGACCAAAGCTTATCATGCTGACCAGTGTTTTCTCATTTGTTTTCTTGTGCTCTTCCATCCTTCTGTTGGTATCCACTTGTTGTCTCTTGTATTACACTTAAACTGTAGTGCGAAGTCTTGTTGTAGCCTTGTTGGTTCTAGGATATTAGAGAGACAAAGTGGATGAGGTAATATTTCACTTCTGTTGCTGAGAGAGAGAAGCTTTCAAGCTCACACAGAGCTCTTCTTTAGGTCTCTTTCACATAATTTGTAAGCTGTTTGGGGCAACACGATACAGTACTCATAATGATAGCTGATTTAGGAATGTTTATAATGATATAATTTGAATATGTGTAGTTTAAATAAGTAAAAACCACCAATACCTACGAAATGTCAGCTTGCCAATGTTAGAATATTTTATTGCTAAAACCACACACACAATTAAAACCATATGTAACTATTTATTTTGCAATATCATAATCAAAAATTGGCCAAATAAAGATTTGGAAAAGGATCAAAAGGGTCCCACATGTTTAAAATGTGTGTTCAGATTGAATATTTTATGTGATTGCTTTTTAAATCCATGAGAATTACAGAACACTATATAAAGAATCAAAGTGTGAATTGTATTCACAATACACCTGTTGTTTATATATTTGTGTAGAACCATTATAAATTTTCTGAATTTTGAAAATTTAACATTTTGAATTTAAAGAAACAGTTTGATATTTTAACATCATTTTCTTTCTTCCCAGTTTTTCAGAGATTTAGAGAGCTAGTTGACATCTTTTTAATTTAAATTGCTTCATTACATTTCAATTTTTAGAACTGGTGTCTGGGTTGGGAGGCACTTTTGAGAGAAATTTATTCTTTTTTAAAACCATCTCTAGTTTTTTAATGTAACCAACATGGCAGTGTCCCAAGCAGTATAACCCCAAAGCATCAAGTGGAAAAAGGAGAGATAGAAAGAAACACTGTGGTCCTGCCTTTACTAAGGCATTTGCTCTATTTTACTTGCATTCTGAAGAAATTATCATCCTCAAGAGTTCCAAGCTCTCTGCACTCTAAGGGCTACCTTATTTAATGTAGACTCATTATTTTCAATTACATGCAGAAACAGATGATGACATAAGGTAAATTTACAGCATGGTGCATGGGCAGTAGTGGACATAGTTCTGTATAGCGGTGTGTGTACAAAGTGTATATTATGTCCAGGAAAAGGCTCTACAAAGTCTGATTTTGGAGGAATGCTTGGTATCTGCCAGGTTAAGAAGTTTCACAACTACCCCCCAACCACCCTGCCCACCCCCCTGCTCTCTGCATCATTGGATCTGTTTGACATTGGATCTGTTTGACCCATTACTCTTTGTCACACATAAGTATATCACACACTGGGGCTTGAACCAAACCTGGGACATGGAAAGCCCAGGAATTTGGGTCTAGATACAAACTTTGCAGCTGGAATGATCAAAAAACCCCAGATCCAAACACTCTGAAATTTTGGCCCTTTGTCCCTCCTCCTCCTCATTGGAAATCTGAAAGAAAAGTAACCTCCTGGCAGATCTCTAGCTAGCTCAAATTCACCTCTGATACGTCATTTGAAGTGTAATTAATCCACAGAACACCAGGATTGATGCTTGAATTTTCCTCCACATAGAGAGGCTGCACCAGGCCCTATATACCACTTAAGCCCTTAATAGTGGGTTTAGGTGGTGTATTGGACCTAATATTGTACCTCAGTAAGCCCTCTATAAAAATATTTTAAGCATGTTAATAATTCATACCATGTGGACTGAGAGAAAGCTCCTTATAATTATGATAATAAAACAGCCTTGTCTCTATTTCACTGGATATAAGCAGTAGCGAAATAAGTAAGCCCTGTTTCTAATTGTAACCTTTAAAAACAAGGAAAAATCAGATGAGGTAAACCACTAATGAAATCAGTACATTTTGGAACAATGTGCAGCTTTTGGTTGGGTTTTCCAAATGTGTTGATTCAGTTAGTAGTATTCACCATATTCTGTTACACTTTGGATTTTGCTGTGCTCAAGTAACCCCTATTGATCCACCTTTACATTTGTGTCAGAAGGCCAAATTCTGCCACAGGTTATGGGGGCATAATAGTCACTGACTTCAGCAGAAGTTTGCAGTGTCTAAAGGAAGGCAGAATTTAGTCTCTATATATTTTTAGGTCAAAAAGGAAATAAAAATGTTGGAATTTTGTAATTTTTTTTAAAATTCATATATAATCCTTTTGCCAGGTGTCAGTGATAGTAACCATGACTGGGCTCAATAACACATCTAGGAGACCCCTTCTCAAATAAATTAAGCTCATGCGTTAAGTCACCACCCACACCCTTATACCCAGCCACATTTTGAGAACTTAATTATCTAACTTTTACAGGTGTTTCTTTCCCACTTACAAACACCTGGGGGTCCCTGGGGATGTGCAGCTGCAAATATATTTTATTGAGAAACCTCATAACTTCATATTTACATAAAAATGAACAGGACCCACACAGTGTAATGGGGTTGTAGCTTACCCCCCCAGATCCAATTATTTATTTCTCTTCACCAATAGGTCCTGCCGCTACCTGGTCTCTGTCTCAGAAAAGTCAGCTTCAAAGAACATAAGAACATAACATGAGAATGGCCATACTGGATCAGACCAATGGTCCATCTACTCCAGTATCCTGACTTCCTACAGTAACTTATACCAGATGCTTCAAAGGGAATGAATAGAAAAGGCAATCACCAAGTAATCCATCCCCTGTCATCCAGTTCCAGGATCTGTCAGTCAGAGACTTAGAGAAAACCAGAGCATGGGGCTGCATCCCTGACCATCTTGACTGATAGACACTGATAGACCTATCCTCCATGAATTTATCTATTTTTTTAACCCAGTTATTGTTTTGGCCTTCACAACATCCCCTGACAATGAGTTCAACAGGTTGACTGAGTGTTGTATGAAATACTACTTCATATTTATTTTAAATCTGCTGCCTATTAATTTCATTGGATGACCCCTGGTTCATGTATTATGTGAAGAGGTAAATAACACTTCCTTATTCAGTTTCTCCACACCATTCATGATTTTATAGAGATCTATCATATCTCCACTTAAATTCTCTCTTTTCCAAGATGAATAGTCCCAGTCTTTTTAATCTCTCCAGTTCAGCTACTGGCCAGATGAGGGAACACAAGGAACTAATGAGACAAACTGGTCATCAGGATAGGCAATGAGAGAGAATTTACTTAGAACTGCTAAAAGAAAGTACTTTTTGTAGGGAAAGCATAACTAATCTATGACACTCCCTGTTAGAGTATATTATTGAGGTTAAGAAATAAAAACAAAATAGACATTCTTGTGAAGCTAGACAAATGATAGATATCGGATATCGATTCTCCGGCTTTGGGCCATAAACCCACGAATAACTGCCTGGGGTTAGGAAGAAATTGGGGTATTGATATTGCATAAATGTCCATTGTGGGAGTTTTATATCTTCCCTTGAAGCATCTGATATGGGTCACTGTGGGAGATTGGACCACTGGTCTGATCTAGTATGGATCTGACTGCAGAACTGGGCACACAGTGGATGATGGACATTTTCAAGTATCTTAGATTATAGTAAAATATTTGATACATCACTGTGAAAACTTACTCTGTTTTCGTTTAAATTAATTGGATATGAGCATGGTCTCTTAGACTGGAAACTGACAAAAGGGCCATCATCAAAGACAATGAATATTGGAGGGTGGGGAGATGTTTAGTGGAGTGCCATAGAGTACATTGTTGGTTCTATGTCATTATATACTTTCATTAACCATGTGGAAGAAGGGATAAACAGTATGTTAATGACATTTTCAGAACTACAGTACTGAATTGTGAGGTGCTGTGAATATCAGTGAGGACACCAAGGGTCCTTGAAAGACTAAACATATTGGGCAGGAAATACTGGAGTTTGTCTGGAGACAAATTCGTGTGTAGACACATGTACATGTAGGCTGATGCAAGATGACTTGCATCAACCTAATTTGTAGTGTAGACTAAACCTAAAATTCAGATAGGAGAAGTGAATACTAATGCACTAAGGGAAAATTAATCAGAAACACAGATGTTCAATGGGAGAGAAGAAAACCCAAAACACCTGAAAAGCAATGAACAAGTATATTGGATACAAGGATCAAACTGAAGGTGTAAGCCGGTCATGTGGGGGCTCGTCCCCCTCAGGCATGGCGGGGAGCCAGGGCGCCTCTCTACACACAGCAGTTCGTGGAGTCCGAACCCCTCGGCAGGGGTTGAGGGAATAAAGGCTCTGTAAACAAGGCAGAGTCCTGGCCCTCCAGCGGGGCGGATAAGCACACAGTCTATAAGCCCAGGCCCTTGGGCAGGGCGGGGCAGTAAATAGTTCAGGCTCAGCTCCTTCAGCGAGGGGCTGAGCAAACACAGTATCTAAGCCCAGGCCCCGGGGCAGGGCGGGGCAGTAAATAGTTCAGGCTCAGCTCCTTCAGCGAGGGGCTGAGCAAACACAGTATCTAAGCCCAGGCTCTTGGGCAGGGCGGGGCAGTAAGTAGTTCAGGCTCAGCTCCTTCGGTAAGGGGCTGAGCAAACACAGTACAAACAGTGAGTCTATACAGAAGGCCTCCTCAGGCCAGGGAGAGGGGGAATCTGCCACCCTTGGACGGCTGGCAGGGGGGACGCAGGCCCTCCCACTCCTCTGCGTCCCAGCCCGGGACCCTACCAGCGCCAAGGGTTCGCTGCAGTAAGTGGGAAATCCTGGCCGCAACACACTGACGTGGGTTCAAAGTCCCCTGGAGCCAGACTGGGGTTGGCTACCCCCGGGCCACTTCCAGTTTCCCCCTCTCCAGGTACTTGTCCTCTGCTGGTGTTGTCCGGCGGGTCCCAGACCACAGGTTCCTCTGGATACTGGGTGGCGGGATGCTCCGGCAGCTCCTCCGGATAGCGAGCGCAGGGCAGGGCAGGCCGGTGGTCCTCCGGATACCGGACACGAGGCAGGTCCAGCCAGCTTTCCTCCAGATACCGGGCACGAGGCAGGTCCGGCCAGCTTTCCTCTGGATACCGGGCACGAGGCAGGGCCGGCCAGCACTCCTCCGGGTAGTGAGCACAGGGCAGGCTGGGCCCAGCGGGAGCTCGGGCCTCAGCGTCTGTCCTCTTCGGCAGCCTGCTCCCAACTGAGCTCTGGGGCTGGGCTTTTATACTTCCTGTCCCGCCCCTTGACTTCTGGGGGGCAGGGACCGGCAGTGGTGGCTCCGCCCACTGAGGCACCTGTTCTGGCTTCTCCCCTTCAGGCGCGGCGGGGAGCCAGGGCGCCTCCCTACGCACCCCCCCACCCAAGGCTGGCTCCCGGGCAATGGGGCCAGGCTCGTCCAAACCCCCCAAGCGGGAAAGGAAGTCCACATTGGCATGGTCCTTTCCAGCCCTGTGGCGGACGGTGAAGGCATAGGGCTGCATAGCCAAGTACCACCGTTGAAGTCGCATGTTGTGGTCCTTCATGCGGTACAACCATTGGAGGGCAGAGTGGTTGGTGACCAAAGTAAATGGGGCCCCAAGAAGGTCGTAACGCAGGGCATCGCAGGCCCACTTCGCTGCGAGGACTTCCTTTTCGACCACTGCATAGTTTTGCTCTCTGGGGAACAGCTTCCAGCTGATGTAGAGGACGGGATGCTCCTCCCCATCCACCTCCTGTGAAAGGACAGCCCTGAGCCCCACTTCTGATGCGTCCATCTGTAGGACGAATGGTCGATGGAAGTCAGGACTAAACAAGACCGGCCTACTACAGAGGCTTGCCTTAAGCGACTGGAAAGCCTCGTCACATTTGGAGGTCCAGCGTACCTGTCATGGGCTGTCCTTGGTGAGGAGCCCGGTCAACGGGGCGGCCAGTGCCGCAAACTGGGGAATGAACCGTTGATAATATCCTGCCAGCCCCAAGGACTGGCGGACTTGGCGTTTCGTGGTCGGCGGAGGACAGGCTGCGATGGCCTGAACCTTGTCCACGAGAGGTTTCACTTGCCCATTTTGACGGTATACCCCAAGTAGGTGGTCTCACACCAGCCAATGCGGCACTTCTTAGGGTTGGCCATTAACCCGGCCGCCCGCAAGGATCTTAGGACGGCGGTGACCCTTTCCAAGTGCGTCTCCCACTGCCGACTGTAGACGACTACGTCATCTAGATAGACTGCGGCGTAGTCGTGATGAGGGAGGAGGAGGTGGTCCATCAAATGCTGGAACGTGGCGGGTGCCCCATGAAGGCCAAATTGATACAGGCCGGTCGGAGTGGCGAATGCGGTCTTCTCCCTGGAGGCTGGTTCCAGGGCGATCTGCCAATATCCCTTGCTTAAATCCAGGGTAGTAATATAGCAGGCCTCTCCGAACCGGGCCAGCAGCTCATTTATTCACGGCATGGGGTAGGCATCAAATCTGGAGACGGCGTTAACGCACCAGAAGATAATACAAAATCGCTGGGAGCCGTCGGGCTTTGGGACCAGGATGACTGGATTACGCCACTCACTTTGCGAGGGTTCAATTACTTCTAAGTCTAGCATCGCCCGCACCTCGTCATCAAGGATCCACTTTCAGTGATACGGCAGGGGTCTGGTCGCGGCCCGGATCACCACCCCCGGCTCCGTCTGAATTCGGTGATAGACCATGGAGGTGTATCACGGCTGGGCCGTGAAAGTACGGGGGAACACTTGAAGGAGGCAGTGAGTTTGCTTGAGCTGTTCTTCTGTCAGTGTCTCCCCAAGCCAGGGTCCCTCGGGGTCTTCCTTGGGGTGTACCTGGGGACCTAGCTCAGGTTCCGGTGGGTACGGATTAATCAACAATGCCTCTTGTTTCCGCCAGGGCTTGAGGAGGTTGACGTGGTACCGCTGGAGCTCTTTCCGCCAGTCAGGCTGACGAATTTCATAAGTAACGGGGCCCACCTTTCGAACCACCTCATAAGGGCCCTGCCATCGAGCCAGGATCTTGGACTCACTGGAGGCGAGGAGGAGTAAGACCTGGTCTCCAGGTTGAAAGTCACGGGTGCGCGCATCCCAGTTGTACGTCTGGGCCTGCATTTCTTGGGCGGCTTTCAAATTTGTTCGTGCCAGGGTCCCAGCTTGTTTGAGACGCTCCTGGAGCTGGATCACATATTTTAGGAGACCCTGGGCGAGTGATGGGGTTTGCTCCCAGGTTTCCCTCATCAGGTCTAAGAGGCCCCGGGGTCAGCGGCCATACAATAGTTCAAAAGGTGAGAGCTTGGTTGAGGACTGGGGGACTTCTCGCACCGCCAAGAGCAAGGGCGGAAGTAGCTGGTCCCACCGGCGGAGGTCCTCTGGGGGGAATTTTCGTAACATGTCCTTCAGGGTTCGGTTGAACCTCTCTACCAACCCATCAGTTTGGGGATGATACACCGAGGTTCTTAGTTGCTTAATCCTCAGGAGCCCACACACCTGCTGTAACAGCCACAAAGTAAAGCTGGTCCCCTGATCCGTTAGGATCTCCCGGGGCAAGCCGATGCGGGCGAAGACCTTGACCAGTTCGCCTGCGATGGTGCGGGCGGTGATGCTCTGGAGTGGGATTGCTTTGGGGAACCGGGTGGCATAGTCTAGCATCACGAGGATATATTGGAACCCCGCAACAGTCTTAGGGAGGGATCCCACCAGATCCATGGCCACACGTTCGAAAGGGGTCTAGATTAGTGGCATCGGGGCCAGCGGGGCCTTGGGCGTCCTTGCCAGAGCAGTCAACTGGCAATCTGGGCAGGAGGTACAATAGTCCTTCACCTCGCAGTGTATCCCCGGCCAATAGAAGCGTCCCAATATTCTGGCTAGGATCTTCTCAGGACCCAGATGTCCGGCAGCCGGGACATCATTGGCCAGTTTCATGACTGCCCGCCGATGACACCGGGGCACAAGGAGGTGAGTTCAGGGCTCCTGGGTGTGTGGGTCCCTCTCGACCTGATACAAGCGGTCCTGTCGCAATTCAAAGTGCGGTGATCGGGCTACTCGATCCGGATCGAGGATAGTCCCATCCATGGCGGTGAGCTGTTCATATGCCCCGCTGAGGGTGGGGTCAGCTCTTTGCTCCCGGCAGAAGTCCATGGGGGCCGAGGGATCCCCTACCTTCCCCGAGGAAGCATCGCCCCCATCCTTTATCTCGACGGGGGGCTCGGGGGGGTCCTGTTCATCCTCCTCCATTTCTAGGGGCCCCCCGCTCATCTTCCTTCACTTCTGGGGTCTCTCCTTCCAAGGCCGATACGGGGCCTGGGCAGCCTCCAGTATGCTGGCGTAGGACGGCCGAGAACTCGGGCCAGTCCCGGCCCAGGATCACTGGATATGCCAACCTGGGTGCGAGACCCACTACCATCTGTCGGGTCACCCCGTCTATTGTCAGTTGGGCCCGGGTGCTGGGGTAAGGCCGTATGTCGCCATGGATGCACTGCAGGCGAATTTCCCCCAGGCGTGCATCCGCCTGGGGACCTAAGTGGTCGCGGATCAACGTCTGCCCACAGCCGGAGTTGAGGAGGGCCACTGTCGGGTACCCCTCCACCACCACGGGCGCTGTAATCTTGGCTGGCTGTGGGCGACGGGCCTGAGCCTCCCCGGAGCAGACCTGGCCAAAAGTGCTCTCTATTTGGGGACAGTCTCTCTGGAGATGTCCTGTCCTGCCACAAGAGAAACAAGGCCCCAGGTCGGTTCGTCCCGATCGGGGCCGGATCCTGGGGGAGTCCCTAGGAGGGCTCCAGTGCATCTTCCGGGGTGCAGGAGTTGGGGCTTGGGCCGGCCGCGCAGGTGGAGCTGCAGTCCGAGCGGGCATCACCTTCCTCTCAGGGTTGGGGCGTCCCGGCCCTGGTGGGGTTGTTTGGCCAGTTGGGCCCACCAGTGCTTCTGCCGCTAGGAAGTCCTCCATCAAGGTGACAGCGGCAGCAAGTGTTGCCGGTCGATGACGGAGGACCCAGGCCCGCCCTTGCGAGGGGAGGATGTGAGTGAACTGTTCTAGGATCACCTGCTCTGCTAGCTCTTTGGACGTTCAATGTTCGGGCTGCAACCACCGCCGGCAGGTTTCCTGGAGCTCCTGTGCCACCATACGAGGCCGGACTTCGGTGGGGTATGTCAGACCCCGGAACCGCTGCCGGAAAGTCTCCAGACTCACATCAAGGGCGTCCAGGATGGCAGATTTCACCTGGTTATAGTCCTGGGCGGCCTCGGCAAACAGGCCCTGGTAGACCACCTGGGCCGTTCCTGTCAGGTATGGGGCCAGGATAGAGGCCCATTGGTCGGGGCTCCACCCTGCGACTACCGCCACCCACTCGAAGGTGACCAGGAAGGCCTCGGGGTCGTCGCCGGGGCCCATCTTGGTCAGTCGGATCGGCGGGCGGGAGCTCTGGGCCCCATCGGTGCCTCCTGACTGGGCCCCATCTCGTGGGGCACGCTCTGCTGCCAGGTGCTGGAGGCATTGCAGCTGGAACTCTTGCTGCTGCTTGACCAGGTCCTGGATCAGCTGTCGCTGTTGAGTCC
Source organism: Chelonoidis abingdonii (assembly GCF_003597395.2). Classification (NCBI taxonomy): domain Eukaryota; kingdom Metazoa; phylum Chordata; order Testudines; family Testudinidae; genus Chelonoidis; species Chelonoidis abingdonii. The sequence goes on along the minus strand of NC_133769.1, from coordinate 19,804,598 downwards.
CCAGCTGCTCGACGAGCTGCTGCTGCTGCTGGAGCTGTGCGGCCTGCTGCTCCTCTTGCTGGTGCGACTGAGTCGCTTGCTGCCGATCCTGGTTCTCGGCCAGAAGGGCGACGAGTTGGGACATGTCCATCATGAGAGAGGGAGCTCCGTCTCCCATAGCCCCCCGTTCACCAGCGTTAAGAGTCCGCACCCACATCCTGGCCGGATCTCCCTGCTTCTGGTACCATGAGTAAGCCGGTCGTGCGGGGGCTTGTCCCCCTCAGGCGCGGTGGGGAGCCAGGGCGCCTCCCTTCACACAGCAGTTCGTGGAGTCCGAACCCCTCGGCAGGGGTTGAGGGAATAAAGGGTCTGTAAACAAGGCAGAGTCCCGGCCCTTCAGCAGGGCGGATAAGCACACAGTCTATAAGCCCAGGCCCTTGGGCAGGGCGGGGCAGTAAATAGTTCAGGCTCAGCTCCTTCAGCGAGGGGCTGAGCAAACACAGTATCTAAGCCCAGGCCCCGGGGCAGGGCGGGGCAGTAAATAGTTCAGGCTCAGCTCCTTCAGCAAGGGGCTGAGCAAACACAGTACAAACAGTGAGTCTATACAGAAGGCCTCCTCAGGCCAGGGAGAGGGGGAATCTGCCACTCTTGGACGGGTGGCAGGGGGGACGCAGGCCCTCTCACTCCTCTGCGTTCCAGCCCGGGGCCCTACCAGTGGTAAGGGTTCGCTGCAGTCAGTGGGGAATCCTGACCGCAACACACTGACATGGGTTCATGGTCCCCTGGAGCCAGACTGGGGTCGGCTACCCCCGGGCCACTTCCAGTTTCCCCCTCTCCAGGTACCTGTCCTCCGCTGGCGTTGTCTGATGGGTCCCAGACCACAGGTTCCTCTGGATACTGGGTGGCGGGATGCTCTGGCAGCTCCTCTGGATAGCGAGCGCAGGTCAGGTCAGGCCGGTGGTCCTCCGGATACCGGGCACGTGGCAGGTCCGGCCAGCTTTCCTCCAGATACCGGGCACGAGGCAGGTCCGGCCAGCTTTCCTCTGGATACCGGGCACGAGGCAGGTCCGGCCAGCGCTCCTCTGGGTAGTGAGGACAGGGCAGGCTGGGCCCAGCGGGAGCTCGGGCCTCAGCGTCTGTCCTCTTCGGTAGCCTGCTCCCAACTGAGCGCTGGGGCCTGGCTTTTATACTTCCTGTCCCGCCCCTTGACTTCCGGGGGGCAGAGACCGGCAGCGGTGGCTCCGCCCACTGAGGCACCTGTTCTGGCTTCTCCCCTTCAGGCGCGGCGGGGAGCCAGGGCGCCTCCCTACAGAAGGGTAAATCGTATATGTAGTTGTAGTGTAATATAACTACAAAATAAAATATGCTATATTGGTCTGCATACAGAGGAACATCTCATCATGTCTCAGAGAGATGATACTCTAGGAATATATGTGATTAGGTTAAACCACATCTAGAGTACTGAGGTCATTCAGAAAGATGTAGACATTTGGGAAGAGGTTCACAGAGGAGAAAAAAATATGATGGGCCCTGATGTTAGGTTATGAGGAATATGTTTAGGTTGGCTAAACAAAGATAGTCTATCCATCTACATATACTGGAAGTGTATAAACACCAGGGATAGAGAGTAGTTATTTAGAGAGTAAAACTCATCAGGCCATGTCTACACTGCAGCTGGGAGGTGTAGTTCCCATCTCGGATAGCAATGTGGCTGCAGCGGCATAGGTGATGGCTCGGGCAAGCTGCCCAAGTACAGTCCCATCCAGCATCCTAGGTATTTACTAGGGTAGCTAGTTTGAGCTGTAGCCACACTGCTGTTTTTAGCATGTTAGCTCAATCAGAGCTAACAGCTGTACATCTTTCTGAGATGGGAATTACACCTCCCAGCTGCAGTGTAGATGCACCCTCAATGTAATGAAATAGAATTGAGGATAAGATAATATAGGTGAACATCAGGAAGTTTAGCAGAAACTGGCCCTTAGTTATTTTGGACCACCTTGTGGCTCATCCTGTGGGGTAGGATGAAGGATTAAGACGACACATGATGCTTCCTTATTGCCTTGCATTGGTGCACTGTATCATCATTTCCTGTATGTGAGGGTTAGCAGGATCTCTGGAGCCACTATGTTCCTCCCTCACAGATGGGTAAGGGGCAGGTGGGAATGGACTTGTGTCTCTACAGTAGTTATGCTAGTGTCCTAAGGAGTGTATACTGCACCGCACTGTCCTGTCATAGTTTACTCCCAGACCCAGAGCAGCAGGAAAAGACTCTCTGGGCTTCTTCAGGACCAGCATCATATCACATTGTCACTTGCTATGGGGTAGATTGGAAATTGATGGTTTAGCCCTTTGACTTTATGAACAAGGTGATTACTCACATTTAGGATCTAAGTGAAGTACCTTAACTCACACTGGTAGTTGGTCACCTCAGTTTTCACATTGGACTACTCATAAAAGTCATTTTCCAGAGTTTTGTACAGTCTAGTTCTAAGAAGTAACACCAGAGCTGGTGTGGGGGAATTCACTGTTTGAATTTCAAAATTGGAAATTGTAAAAGTTCAAAATTCAAAACTTTGGACCAGGTCCATCATTGTTAGAAAAATAGTGGAGAATTTTTTCAAAAAATATATTTAAATTTTTCCCTTTCTTTTTTGTTTCCTATTTGGAAATTTCCTCCAAATTTTGAAATTTTGTCCAAATTTTAGACCACCATTATTTAATATTCCTGAGCAGAATCTTGGGTAGCATGTGGAGTAAATGTAGGGAACAATTAACATTTTCATGGTGAGAATTTACATGTCACATAACCACTGGATAACCAACTGAACATCAGCTCCCGGTGTGACACTGTGGTTTAAAGGGCTAATATGATCATTGGATGCATAAACAGTTAGGAGTAGAGACGTTATTTTACCTCTGTATTATATAAGTCACATAACCACTTTTGAAAACTTTACCCAACATGAACGGAAGTGTTTATTTGCCTACAAAGCACTCTTAAATGTTACAGTAACATTAATAGTAGATGCACTGTTGCTCCACTCCCCAAAAATATTCCACATAGGTGCAGAGCCACCCAGAGGATTCAAGGGGCCTGGGGAAAAGCAATTTCGGGGGCCCTTTCCATAAAAGAAATTGCAATGCTATACAATACTATAGTCTCGTGGGGACCCCTGTGGGGCTCTGGGCAAATTGCCCCACTTGCTCCCCCTCCCCATGAGTTGCCCTGCGAAAAGTAAACCTTCCGCATCTCAGCACAAATCCAGTTTTGAGAAAACTTATTTACAAGGTATCACTGGTTCTCAGCATCAGCTAGTGCTAAAAGGCACCAAAGCTCATTAAAAGGGTTAGACAAATATTTTCCATCAAAACTTTTTTTGGATCGAAAACTAGGGGTTTTTAAAAAGCAGAAAAAAATCACGGACAATGTCTGCTTTCCTTCAAAATTTGTTGTGTTTTTTTTAATTGAAAAGCTGAAATTAGTCTGCCATAACCTGAATATGGTTTGGGGTTTCAGAAGTGTGTGGCCAAATATCTGCTGCTTGCTGTGTTTGATTGTTTTAAAAGAAACAATAAAAAAATCTGCTTAAAAAAAAATCCAAAACTTTTTGAACCACCTCAGCTTGTGACCAAACGCCTGAGCCCATCCAGTCAGAGATTTTTCCAGGTTTCTGATACTCTGCTGGCTTCCTTGACTCATATCTGTCTCCATAACTTTGGGTTAGAACATAAGAACAGCCATACTGGGTCAAACCAAAGGTCCATCCAGCCCAGTATCCTGTCTACTGACAATGGCCAATGCCAAGTGCCCCAAAGAGAGTGAAACTAACATGCAATGATCAAGTGATGTCCTTCCTGCCATCCATCTCCACCCTCTGACAAACAGAGGCTTGGGATACCATTCCTTACCCATCCTGGCTAATAGCCATTAACCTCTATGCATTTATCTGTTTCCTAGAGACTGGCTCATGGGGTCCCTCACAAACTGGAGATGATTCCTGTGGGTTTGTCTTTAGTATAGCTTATGTATATACTCCACGAACTAAGCATTTGAGCTTGTTCCAAAATCTGGGATGAGCCTATGTTGTGAAAACTGAAATGCTCAAAATAGCACATGCATGTGAATGGACACAAGATGCTAAAATTAAATTAACCCCAGGGTTCTCAAACTGGGGGCCGTGAGCTGTCAGTCTCCACCTCAAACCCTGCTTTGCCTCCAACATTTATAATAGTGTTAAATATATATAAAAGTGATTTCAATTTATAAGGCAGGGGTCGCACTCAGAGGTTTGCTATGTGAAAGGGGTCACCAGTACAAAAGTTTGAGAACCACTGAATTAACCCCTTGGAAGCCTCATGGAATGCAGGGGAGGGGGGTCTCCCTTGGTAGAGTTGGGAAGGATATAGCTCTTCTCATGTGATCCCTCCCCCAATGGCTAATTTTAAATGAAGCTACCCTCCCCTGACATGAATCTCCCTATGGCACTGAAATTAAATATAGACTATAATTTGGCATTTGAGAAGTGAAAGGGATAGTAGCCCTAATGGAGAAGCTAACAGCTTGGCTCTACTGCAAGCCTCAAACTGCTGAATGAGCTTTAGGGTAGGGAAGGCTGTGCCTCCCAAACAGCCTGGCCCTGCCCCTATCCGACCCCCACCCATTTCCTGCCCCCAACTGCCCACCCCCTCAGAATCCCCAACCCATCCTGCTCCTTATCCCCTCACCATCCCCCAGAGACCCCACCACCACCATCACCCCAGGACCCCACTCCTGCTCCATGTCCCCTGACTGTCCTGACCCCTATCCACCCCCCCACTGAGTCCTGACAGACCCCCAGAACACCCACGATCCAACCCCCTATTCCCTGTCCCCTGATCGCCCCCAAACCTCTGCCTCCTCACTGTCCCCTGACTGTTCCCGGGACTCCCTGCCCCTTAGCCAATCCCCCCGGCCCTGGCCCCTTACCCCCAGCTCCCCCCTCACCCGGAGCCTCAGCACATCCAGCAGCATCCCTCGACAGCAGCAGCGTGGCTCCAGCAGGCCCCTGAGCTCCGCCCCACTCAGAGCCGTGTGATAAGTGGTCGGGGCTGTGAGCTACAGTGGGGCCTGAGCTTTCTCCACTCAGTGTAGAGCTCACAGTCCCGCCCCCTTATCACTCGGCTCTGAGCGGGGCAGAGCTCAGGGGCCCCGCCGGAGCCACGCTGAAGCTGTCCGGGACGCTGCTGGATGCGCTGAGGCTCCAGGAGGGGTGGAGGTGGGGTCGGGCCAGGCCAGGCCGGGGAGGGAGTCTCAGCCGTTCTCGTGGGGGCCCTTGTGGAGCCCGGGGCCTGGGGCAAATTGACTCACTTGCCCCCCTCCTCTGTGCGGCCCTGCATAGATGTAGGGAATAATATCAAAGTTTGCAGTGGCTCAGAGATGAGAAACAAAAGGGTTAAATTGCTGAGACAGTGGAGAGCATCGTTCAGTCATGTTGGCCTTTCATCGAAGTCTGCCAACAATTTCATGGCTAAAGTTGATCCATAGTACTAAGTCCCTTTGCACACATTGCACTGTACATAGGATCTTCTGAAACTCTGTGATGCTCTGGCCTAAAGAAGAATGCTGCAACATTTGGTTTTATATGACTGATGCTACCGTTCGTACCTGGGGCATCTAAAGTGCTTTACATGGGAATATGTTTAATATTGCTCATGCAGTATTCTGGTAGGCAAATACAACACATCCATGGTGGAAACAGCAAATGGTCAACACTGCTGTGGATACTAAAAGCTGTGTTACTTGGAAGAATAATTTTGGCTGGATACTGGAGAGATCTCCGGCTCTTTCAGAAAAGGGTAATGAGTTCTTTAACTTCCATCTGGGCAGAGATCAGAGATGAGCTGAAGCAACCTTGGTTTTATCATGGCGTGATCTGAAGCAACCAGGAGTATCTGGATCAGTGCTCAAAGAGTTACTCTACTGCCTATTGGAACACATTTTTTAGTCTTTCATTCTCCACCTTTGCTCCAGCTCCAAACGAATCCATCATGAACAATGCTGGAGAGTGCATTTACAATCTGTGTTTTGATTTGTTTGTTTGTTTCTTGCCTTTTCAAGAAAAGACCAAAATATATTTCACTTACTAAAAGAATCACAGCATTCATTTAGTTTTACCTCCAAGTTCCTGGATTTTATTAACAGAGAACATTGCCAGCATCAGGAGTCATCCAAGGCCCATTGATGTCAATGGAAGTCTCTCTATTGACTTCAGTGGGCTTTGGATCAGTCCTACTGTGCACATATGCCTTCGCTTTGCACATTTAATCCTAGTGATGAATAGTTTCCTCACTGTTGCCTTTGGTACTGAAATCTGTCAGGACATTGGGGGTGCTTGTAAAACCTGTGGTCACCGTTCTATCAAAGGCAAAGCCAGGAAAATCCTGAGCTAGCTCCAGGACGAGAACAATTTGCCAAGATGCTAGGTGAAGCAGGAGGTTCCAATATGTCTGGATGCTATGTACTGTGTGCTCGAAAGGCTTCTGAGAGAGCGCAAAATCAAAGTAGTACAATATAAAGTAGGAAATGCAGATGTACAACTCATCTCTACCCTGTCAAATTATCCTGCCTGTTTAGATTGCAAGCCAGATCCTTTAAAGCAGTCATTGGAGATGTCATTGGTGAGAATGCAATAAGCAGCAGGGGGCAGAGGGGAGAGCTGGACAACCACAGCTGGTGTTCCAGCTAGCGATGGACTTGCAGCAAGGTCAAGGCATTGCAGAGCTCCAGTCAGTGCACCACTCTGAGGGCTATGCGGAATATGCTGCTTTTCCTGCCCAGCCAGCTCTGCTGGAGAGGCTAATGCTGGCCGTCATGTCATCCCCCTGGACCTAGCTATTGTACCCTCTGAGTCTGACCACTGTGTGGAGGGTCCAAGAGTGGGAGGTAATTATTGTGCCCCTTGAATGCTTTATAGGGGAGGCATGGTGGCCCCAGCTATTGACAGCATTATTGTTAAGAATGTTTATATCACAGCAGTACCCAAAGGCTCCAGCCAAGCCTGTGCTGGGTGCTGTACACATGCATGTGAAAACAGTCTGTTCCCGAAAGAGCTTAGCAATAGAGAAGCATTGCTCTATACTTCTTTGAAAAGTCCTATGGCAAGCAGCACTCTCACCCTACGCAGAGGGAGAGAAGGGTGGTCCAGCGATTAGGGTGCTAACTTGGGAGACCTATGTTCAGTTCCCTGCACAGATTGTGTGACTTTGGTCTAGTTAATTAGAGTACATCTACTCTGTTTTAAAAGCCATGAAAATGACTGTCAGAGCCCAGGTCTGCAGGCTTGAGAGGCTCACACTGCAGCACTAAAAACAGTGGTTTGGACGTTTGGGCTCAGGCTCTGAAGCCTAGTGTGGGGGATGGGCTTCAAAGCCTGAGCCCGGGTAGCCTCATTGCTGATTTTAGTGCCATAGCGCAAGCCCCATGAGTCCAAGTCTATAGATCTGGGGTCTGAGACTTGCTGCCATGGGATTTATAATGCAGTGTAGACATACAGTGAGTATCTCTGTGCCTCAGTTCCCAGCTATAAAATGATGGGAATAGCACTTCTCTGTCTCACAGGGGTGTTGTAAGAATAGATACATTACAGGTTGTAAGAATAGATACATTACAGATTGCGAGGTGCTTGAATGCTATGGTAACGGGGTGAGGGAGCGTATAATTACGTAGGATAGATTCACATGCAGACATACACAATATCACTGAACATCCTTCCTGCAATCTATTTTATCCACCTGATGTTCAAACTCCCATAGGCAGGGCATATAATTTTCATGAAACAGCAGGAAGTGCAGAAGATATGAATGTAATAATAACCCATGACACAGGAAACAGTACAAAAATTTCTTCTGTACCCATTGCTGTAACCGTGAAATATTTTAGCTTTCTGATTTTGGGTTCCAGTTTTTCATTACAAAGTGTTACAGGAAATTAAAAAAAAAATTGTTTCTAAATTTCCCACAAAAAATAGTTGGCATTTTTTACCAGCTCTAATAACCTAGGAACACAGAATTAAGCATTGGCAAAAATTGCTGTAGATGAACTGTCATCATGAGCTAAGTAAACGAATGCATTTTCAGAGTTACTTGTAGTATTCTAAAACCTAATGAGCTAGTGTGGAGTTTCTTTAAAAGAAATCTGCCTGTCCCAGTTTATGTCCATTACCTGCTCTTTGATTTACATCCAGATGATAAAGCTGAACCAGGAAAGAAATGAGAAGGACTGATAAACTATCTCTGCAACATCTGTGGGTGATCTTCCTCAAACCTCAGACTCTTTGTGCTGATACAGTAGATGTGCTGCACAGCTGTGAGTTTGTCATCTCTGAGGCAGGGTCATTATTTGCCATATGTCAGTTTCTTTATGTAAAATGAATTCTTGAGGATATTATAGGGAAAAGAAGAGGGAAGGGACTACAAAGAGAAAATGCACAGCACACACTTAGGAAGCATTCTTTCCTTCTCGCACCTAACTTTGTATCCATTCTCCTTTAAATTTCATTCTTCTACATGTTATGGCAATGGTACGAAAAGTTGCAAGCCTGCACATACAAATAATTAGATCGGACATCAAACATCTGAGACTTTTCTTTTTCATACGGGTAGTTTGTATCCTATTCCCTGTGTTTGTTTTAGGAGTAACTTACAGCAGGCATTACAACTCTTGTCTGTGCGTGTGCATGTGTAGATATGTGTGTGTAATGTTTCAAATGAACCGTTTACTTTCATTTATCCTTGAACCCTTTACACAGTTTTAGTATTTCACTTATCTAACCCTAGTGAATCTTGTACTAAAAGGGGCAGCCCTTTAGAAATATAAAATTTTACGAACTCTAGGTAAAATATACACAGTCAAGTTTTCAATGAACTGTCATTTTCATGAGAGTTAAGAACAGAGCTTGAGGTTAAGAATTTCATGACTTTTGGCAATATACAGCAGTGATTTTTTCTCAATGGGAGTGATATACCAGTGATATATTGTGCACTGAATGTTTGTTTTGGGGGGTTTTAAAACAGCTTTTATAAATCTACATGTGGAAAGATGTAGCTGCAGAGTAGTAAAATGTTTACAGCAGATCACTTGAGACATAGTGAGAGCCTTTTATAATATTAGGTAACCTCCTGCAAATGTTATTCTTACACCACCTTTGCTGGATCTTGGATAGACTGTAAAGATTTAAATCCCAGCAGTGGCGAGAATTGACATAAACAAAAACTATGTACTGTAAGTTTCCTGAGCCTCAATAATTCTATCTTGGAAAGCAAGTTCATTTTCTAAGAGCAGAGCTTTGTCTTTTGTTGCTGTTCTCTAGAACTGAATAATGCAGTAGCAACATTGGGTTGTGTAGTAGTGTAAATTATGCTACATAAATATTCTCTCCAATATGAAATGCTGCAGAAGAAAGCTATGTAAGTCAATCAGATGCTGCAGTGATGAGTATGATATAAATGTGGAGATTGAAGTTTTAAGGGGTGACTAGCTTCCAGATGGTGATTGCAACACACTTCTGAACGCTTAGAGGAGCTCTGATGGTGGTGGTGCTGCTGCTGCAGCTCTGGGGTGAGCTTTGTGCATATCTTCAAGAAAGTTACCTTTGCTATCTTAAAATTCTGCACACTCTGCTGGTCATCCCAGGTCTGTATTGCAATGTTTCTCACCAGTCAGTTCTTGTTTCCTGAGCCCAGAACTGGTGCTGCACTGAGTCAATCTGCTCCAATAAAAGTTCATCCATAAGCAGCTGCTTGATATCCTCCTCTCTTCCTCTTGGTGCCAGCTGACTTCCAAACCACAAGCCAAGACATTGACGAGATCTCGAATACATCTCCACCAGCCTCTGCAAATTAGAGGTTGTCAGGATCACAGCACAGAGCATTGTTCTATCCATGCTGGTTGACAGCAGTTTGAAAATGGCACTGTGCTCACAAAAAGGTCAAGAATACTGGGAGGGTAGACAGTAGTCATGGGCATTCTTGAGTCTGATTCCAAGTCTCAGAATTACAGTTGCTTATGGTTGGCATAGGCTATGTATCTCGCAATGCATTGTGAGAAAGGCCCAGGATGTACAGAACCCTGCAGTTACGCAACGCATCATGTGATACCCACCCAGAACGCTGCATGCTTATTCCACAAAAAGTCCCTGCTGTTTGGTCACAGTGATCCACCTGAAGTAGGAAACAGCTGGCCACATGCATTCAGTTATTGCAGAATATCTGATCTGCAACAGTTAGTGCACAATAGCTCAGTACAAAATAGCTCTTCTTTCCCCATGTAGACGAGGCTGGTCTCTCATATTCCCACCTTCATGGCATCTCAGTGCCAGACGCTTGGTTCTTTTAATAGTGGATTTAATATGTTCATATTGAAAATGACAGTTTAGCAATTTATAAAACACATTGCATCTTCAAAACACGTTGCAAGGGCTGATGAAATGAACTTGACAAGTTAGATTGTAAAATCTTCAGGAAAGGGATTGTTTTGTACTCTGTGTTTGTAAAGCACCTACCATAACAGGGCCTCTCTGTTATTGCAATATAAATAATAATAATAAAGAGAACTAACCCGTGTCTCTGTGAATGCTGTGCATCTCTCACATTTTAGCAATACATATGATGAAAACTCTCAGACTATCTGATGACACTGACTTTGTGTCTTAGCAGAACAAATGTAATATATGTCACATCATACAATGGTTTGCTGCAGTGTGGAGACATAGATTTGGGAGAGCAGAGGAAGGTAGATAACCAGCTGAACATCAGCTCCCAGTGTGATGCTGTGGTCAAAAGGGTGAATATGATCATTGGATGAATAAACAGGTAGGAGCAGAGAGGTTATTTTTACCTCTGTATTTACCACTGTGCAACTTCTACTGGAGTGCTGGGTCCAATTCTGGTGCTCACAGTTCTAGAAAGATGTTGATAAATTGGAGAGGATTCAGAGAAGAGCCACAAGAATGACTAAAGGATTAGAAAACATACCTTAAAGGAAGTCAGTGTGTTTATCTTAGCAAAGAGACAATTAAGAGGTGAATTGATTGCAGTTTATAAGTACCTACTGTGATGGGGCAAGGCCAGATGGCTACAGTAAAGTACTGAGAAACAGGTATGTTAGCCCCAGGCTAAACAAATCCCTAGGACCACGGTAACCAAATGGCAGTTGCTCCAGGTTAATCAAGGCACCTGGAGCCAATTAAGACCTTTCTAGAAGGCAGTGGAGATAGCTACTTTAATTAGAACACCTGCAGCCAATCAGGGCACCTGGGTTTAAAAAGGGAGCTCACACCCAGGTCAGGCGGGAAGGAACCCAGAAGGAGAAGGAGTGAGTGAAGGGAGCTGGGACAAGAGGCAAAGGAGCTGAGACGGAGAGAGTATTGCTGGAGGATTTAGGAGACAAGCATTATCAGACCATCAGGAGAAGATCCTGTGGTGAGGATAAGAAAGGTGTTTGGAGGGGCCATGGGGAAGTACGCAGGAGTTTATAGACTGTCTGCAGTGTTACGAGGGTACTATAGACAGCTGCTGCAATCCAACAAAAAAAAGGGGCCCCTGGGCTGGAACCCGGAGTAGAGGCGGCTGTTCACCCCAAACCTCCCAACTCCTGATCAGACACAGGAGGAGTTGACCCAGACTGTGGGGAAGATCACTGAGGTGAGCAAATCTGCCAAGAAGCGCAGGACCCACCAAGGTAGAGGAGGAACTTTGTCACACTACTGTTAGAGGGCTTTCCCTTCGACCCTCCCACTTCCCTGGTTCTTGTTATGCAGACAGCAAGCAGCAGAAGACCAGAAGTCCGAAGCACCGACAATGCAATGTTTATTGGGGTTAGTTTCCCAGCAAGCATATTCCAAAGCCCTTCACACCAGTCGGGCTTATCTCTGTATGCCGATAGAGGCGGTTTCCCAGTGTCCCTTTCCCAGCTCTGACATCACAGAGTGTCTATCCCATTCCCCTTCCCAGCTCTGACACTGCAGAGTGTTTACCCCATGTCCCCCTTCACAGCTCTGATGCCACAGAGTGTTAACCCTGTGTCCCCATTCCCAGCTCTGATGCCACAGAGCCTTGCCTGTGTCCCTGTTCCCCGTTCACTATTCCCATCCCCCTCATTAGCGAGCATGATTCCAATTTCCCTTCCACTTCCTGTTTGATCCCAGTTTATATAGTAATAGTCTCAGCTATACCTTAACCAATCATTTTACTGAAATCTATCTAACCAATCCCAACACACTGAAACATAATTCTCTAACCAATTATATCCCGCTACCCTAATTAATTTACACCTAGCAAAATTAGTTATACAGCAGACAGAAACAATTAGAGAACCAGACAGATTAACAATAGAAAAGTGGGGGCCCTAAAGATAAACCCTACAGAAATGAGGGTTTCACAACCATTGAGAAGTGATTTCTTGCCAGACAGGATGCTATCAGACTAAGTTTTCTTTAACCATCTTAAGATCGGTTTCTTTATCTGGTGGTGGTGGGCATTTTCAGGACAGGATCATCTTCCTAGCAGCCCAATACCACCTTATTTCAATGTGACTGGTTTGGAATGTGAGGATGTGACCCTACGCTTCCCAGCTTATGGCTGCCCCTACTGCTTAGTCAAAGGCCTTAGCCTACGAACAAGGCCTCAGACTATCTTAGTGAGAGAAAGCCCATACACAGGTGGACTGTGACTTTGATTCTTTGTTTTATACATCTATAACTAGCTAAGTGATAAAAATACACCTAAGTTCTTAAAGTATAGGCCTTTACAGATAGGCCTGAAATATCTATATATAACACCCACCTGAGGAACAAATATTTGATAATGGGCTCCTCAATCTAGCAGAGAAAGGTGGAACATAATCCAGTGGCTGCAAGTTGAAGCTAGATAAATTCAGACTTGAAATAGAGCCTAAATTTTTAACAGTGAAGGTAATTAATCATTGGAACAATTATTTCAGAATCATGGTAGATTCTCCATTACTGGCAACTTTTAAAACAAGATTAAGTGTTTTTCTAAAAGATAAAAAAAATATTTGTGGGGAAATTCTGTGGCCTGTGGCTGATCAGAATGTTCCCTTCTGGCCTTGGAATCTGACCCTATAAATCTATGAAAAGCAGTCACAGATTTCAGTAAGAAGATTTCTGGATGGCATCATAGCCAGAATTCTATATGACAGAAAACAGAAGGATCAACAAATGCCATCCCTGTTATGTATGTTGCTCTGCCTGTTGTTGCTGCTCTGCCCGGAAAGAGAGAACCTTCTTTCTTGTTTAGCCTTTATCTACTCAATCAGTTGTATTGTTCTCAGAATACATGCTCTGTCTCTCAGCTCAGGTTGCTTTAGTGGCTGGCCCAATGAATATAAGTCTGCTAATTACTTATAGCTAAAGCAGTAGCATCTTTAGCTCTAATGGATAAGGCCTTGTTGGACTGAAGGCTCTGAGAAGATGATGCATGAGAAAATAATCCACAGGCAAGGGGATGTGGAAATATTATTGGTGAGGGGATCACTATATGAAAAAAGAGTGTTTTGAAGCACAAAGATTCTGCAGTGATGATGGGTATATCAGATACTGAGAAGGAGAGAGGGGAGTTGGAAAAAAGAGAAATGAGAGCACAAGCAGTGGGAGGCTGCCTCAGTCCTAATAGAAACTACAGAAGGAGACAATTCCAAGTTGTGAATGAGGTGGATGGAGATGTTCGGAGGTAAAAGCAGGGGAGGTGTAAGGAAGATGGAGGAGTGTGGGATCAAATGAGAACGGAGATATATGCAGGGATAACAATATGAAGAGCCTTGAAAATGAGGATGTAGAGCCTGAAGCAGAAAGCCAGTGCATGGACTTGAGGTGGGGCTGACATGGTCAGGACAGGAAAGGAAGATTATTCTATCGGGCTCCTTTAGCATACAGTGTGAAAGGGCCAAAATTGGAGCCATTCAATCAAACCTCCCTCGTAACTGTTGGGGTTAAGATAAAATTAACACTGGATCCAAACTATGAGCTTTTGGATTCTTTTGGATTTGGTTCCTGAATAAGATTTTGCAAAACCCAAACCATTTTCCTGTCTAGGCCAGATGGAGAAGTAAGAAGTGATGAGAGAGGCCAGAGGGGATGAGGCTGAAGAAGCCAAGTTGAATAAGCAGACAGAACAAATTTAAGATAATTGAGGAGGAGAAGGAGGGTAAATATGAAGCAGGAACCAACCACTTTCACAGTAGCACTTTGTAAGAACAGCTCAGCTGGCAGGGGTCATATGAGGAAACCTCTGTGGGAACCCAGGTAATAACAGGCTACTAAATTATGAATGGAGAGAGAAGTGGATGTTAAGTTAAAGAACGTGAACTTCCTGTGCTTTTAAGTTGTGGTCATAGCAAAATCTGGACTTAGTAAATAGGTTGTATTTACCTTGTATAGTTCCATGGTATAAATAAAATGACACATGTAATGTGTTGCTGTGAAATATGGAATTATTGTAGAATGAGAATTTGGACAATAAGAAACAGCTTCCATTTCCATTGAAACTTCCTGTCTGAAAGGGTCTCAACATTTGCTTTAGTTTTTCCATCTTCCTTCAGGCTCCTGTGGAAATGCTGCCAAATCAAAGTTTTCTGGTCTGGTTGCAAAACTTTGAAAGTGTCAAAAGTTACAAAGGATCAGATTTTGGTATCCTAACTTTAATTGATTTCAAGAAAACATAATTTGCTTTTAAAATGGATGAAGATTATTAATTCACAGAAATGTTAATATCATCAATTTAGATTCAAGAGTCATCACGGACTTTCCTTGATGTCTTCAAAGAGGCAGTTCTGAAAAACCCTATATCAAACAGGAAGAGAGTTAGCAAGATGATTAATTCCTATATGTGACTAAGCAATTAAGGAGGGTCATTGCCATTTGTGAGCCTTATTCTCAGATCATGTAATTCAGCGTAGCTCCACTGACTTCAGTTCAGCTGTGCCCATTTACATTAGCTGAGGATCTGGCCTGTAATTTCTCTCTCCCTGAATTATTGGGGAAAAAAATTCACTGTTGAAAAATACAGAAATCCATTTTGCAGAATGTAAAATCTACATGTAAAAAAGTGGGATAGTTAAATCTGACTAAAATAACAGTTTAAGTAAAGGTGTGAGGGAAGGATAAAGACTTGCATCACGACCACCTTGTAATGTAATAATGCCACACTTTTGATTGCTAAATCTCAAAGTGCTTTGCAAAGGAGGTCGTTATCATTATCCCAATTTTACAGATGGAAAAACTAGGGCACAGAGTGGGTGACGTGAATTGCCCAAGATCACCTAGTAGTGACTCTGCCACCCACTGGTAGAGCCAGGAACAGACCCTGGCTCTCCTGAGTGGCTCTGTTTACACGTCCACACTGTCTCCTCGGTACTGTGATCACAGCAGAACAAACTTGCCAACTTTACAGGTTGGGCTGTGTTAGCACTTAGATAGAATGGGCCAGCTTCTCCAGTGTAGTGTGACTGTTGTATCACACTGCTGGTGTAATCTAGTTCTTAGCCAGCCCCAGGATAAAAGTAATTTGATCCTCCAACGTTGTAGAGCTACTGGGTGGGTTCTTATGCCATTGCCCAGCCTGGCTGCTGATAGAGGAGGGAAATAATAGGTGCGGTGAAGAAGCTCTGTGGGTATTGTAAGGGATCTGCTGCTTGGTGGGAAATCCCTTGGTCAGGGGTCGGCTGCCCAGAGTGGGGATGTTTTTGCTGGGTGGGATGTTCTACTCGCTAGAGTAGGTCACTGGACTGGTGAGGTGGGCCTTTATACCAGCAAGGTGAGTGTGGTACTCTGATGAGCTCTGGAACCCCAGGGGTGTGTGTGTGCATTTAACTGGCGGGTGTGGCGCCTGCTGCCCAACCTGGCAACCTAATGCACCATTTATTTTGAGCATCAGCCATCACCACTGGAAATGGAAGTGACTTTAATGGAGGAAGCTGAACGAGCAGAGGGATTATACATCTAGTTTCTGATAAATGTAAAAAAAAATTGTTCTCTTTAATTCTTTTAATTCTGGGATCTGCATTTTTCTGATGCAGCAACTTGTGTCAGGAATTTATTTTGCAACCCAGGGCTATCGTCATAGCTAAAAACGTGGTAATAAGTCACTACAGAAATATTTATTTGTACCAGTAAATTCATTGCTGGGCAATAAAAACCCCTTCCATACACAGAGTACGTCTACACTGCACGATTATTTCTAAGTAGTTTAAACCGATATTACAAAACCGATGTTATAAAATCGGTTTTGCGCGTCCACAATACGATCACAAAATCAATTGCTTGCGTCCATGGTCCAAGGCTACCATCGATTTAAGGAGCGGTGCACTGTGGGTAGCTGTTCCTCAGCTATCCCATAGTTCCCACTTCCGTGTTGAGAGCACAGTGCCTGATGGGGTTCTCGAAAGCACAGTGCCTGATGGGGCAAGAAACATGCCCCGGGTGGTAGCTGGTAACAGCTTCACTCCCCCTATTGTGAGGCAGCAGACAACCCTTTGGACGCTTTTTCGCGAGAGAGGAGTGCAGTTGTGAAGCAAACCGCCATAGCACAGGCAATCATGGACTACTTGAGATTCACAAACGGTAATCCTGTGGGGCAGAAACATTGCCCCGGGTGGTGCTGGGTACAGCCTCACCCTCCCTTTGTGAAGGCAGCAGACAACCCTTGGCCCTTTTCGCGGAGTGCTTGAGCAAACCCATAGCACACAATGGCCTGAGATCACAACGGTATCCTGACCGTTGTCAACACCTCGCGTACTCTCGTGCTGACTATTACTGAACAATTGAACTGCAAAGGAGGAGAGAGAGGAGCAGCTATTGCTGACGCGGCGAGGACGCGATGACGAGATGGAGGCAGAATTCTCCATAACGCTGGCCCAGCGTTTTGGAGCTACTGCTATTACGGGCATCTTCTCCTGTGATGCCGAATTTGGGCACGGGGAAACAAGCACAGACTGGTGGGACGCATTGTTTTGACGGTGTGGGACGATTCGCAGTGGCTGCGAACTTTCGCATGCGTAAGAGCACTTTCTAGAACTTTGTGACATGCTTCCCTGCCCTGAAACGCCGTAATACAAACATGAGAGCAGCCCTCACAGGGAGAAGCGAGTGGCAATAGCCCTCTGGAAGCTTGCAACGCCGACAGCTACCGGTCAGCGGGAATCATTTGGAGTGGGCAAATCTACTGTGGGGGCTGCAGTGATGCAAATAGCAAAGCACTCGTTAGCTGCTGCTACGAAAGGTTGTGACTCTGGGAAACGTGCAGGTGATAGTGGATGGCTTTGCTGACATGGGTTTTCCGAACTGTGGTGGCCATAATGGAACCCATATCCCTATTTGGCCCCAGAACACCAGGGCCCAGTACGTGAACGCGCAAGGGGTACTTTTCAATGGTGCTGCAAGTGGTGGATCACAAGGGACGTTTCACCCACATCCACGTGGGATGGCCAGGAAGGGTTCATGACGCTCGTGTCTTCAGGAGCACTAACTGTTTAAACGGCTACAGCAAGGGAATTACTTCCCAGACCAGAAATAACCGTAGGATGTTCAAATGCCTATAGTTATCCTGGGGGACCCAGCCTACCCCTTGATGCCATGGCCTCATGAAGCCATACACTGGCACCTGGACAGTGGTCAGGAGCTGTTCAACTACAGGCTGAGCAAGTGCCAGATGGTGGTAGAATGTGCATTTGCCGTTTAAGGGTCGCTGGCGATCATTACTTACTCGCTCAGACTCAGCCAAACCAATGTCCGCTTGCTATTGCTGCTTGCTGTGTGCTCCACAATCTTTGTGAGACTAAGGGGGAGGACATTTATGGCTGGGTGGAGGCTGAGGCAAATCACTGGCGCTGAGTACAAGCAGCCAGAGACCAGGCGTTAGAAGAGCACACCTGGAGGCGCTGCGCATCAAGAAGCCTTGAAAACGAGTTTCAGCACGGCCCAGGGTACGGTGTGACTTGTTTGCTTCCCTTGATGAACCCCGCACCTTGATGGACTTATTTAGTGAAGCAACCCACCTCCCCCTTTTCATTACAGGTTGGCGAAGGAAATATTCTGTATCGTTTAAAATCCTTTATTATTCATTAAAAGTAATTATGCATCTGTTAAAAATCATGAGTTTTCCTTACTAGATTTCCCTGTAAGCAACCCACTTCCCCCTTTCGATGTATTCTGTATTACAAAGGAACTATAAAAAAAGGCAGAGAATTGGAAAGTTGTCCCTGGGCCTGTGCTTTGGAAGGAGGGCAAGGGAAAGGCTATTAAGCACATTGTAGCAATTTACAGCCTTTTCCTTGAACTCTGCAGGGGTGTGGAGGAGTAGGTGGGTGCAGAAAGCCTTCCCCACGCGTTCTTACACGTCTGGGTGAGGGAGATATGGCGTGGGTTGCAGGGAGGTTATACAGGGGCTGCAGCGGCACTCTGCTACTGTACTGCTCTTCCTGAAGATGCACCATGATTGGAGGATTTCAGTTTGAGAACGCAGCAGATCCGCGTTGCTTCTCTCCAACGCCGGTCTTCCTGCTAGCCCTCTCAGATCGTTCACTGGCATCTTTCCTGTACTTTGCTTTACCACATCCTTCCAATCATTCTGTTTATCCCTCTCATTGCGTGTTACTTCAATAATTCTGTGACATTTCATCTCGCGTCTTCTTCTTCCTCCGCCGTATCACAGCACGCCTCGTGATGCATAGGGACTTCAGAGAATGTGCAGCTGCATGGGGAAGGCCAACCAGGTGATAATATGTGGAAAGATACCTTTTACAGAGAATGATAGTACTCTTTCACTCAGAACACTATCACTTACAGAGCACATGTGATCTCTATACAAGGTCGATTTTGTATCGTTTAAATGTTCAGTGTCTGTGTGACTGTGTGGCACCACCCAGACGCCGGTACGGCCAACCGTACGTCCACCGGCAATGGTAAGTGAGGCTTTAAAATTTGACTTCTCCGCCGTTATTATACACAGTGATCTATTATGATGCCTTGTCCTTGTTAAGAGGAACCTGCAAAGCCCAAAACCCCCCTTTCACATCCACCAACAGCGCAATGGCTCCTATCATATTACGATCGCTGCTAGTGATCCCTACTCCGCCCCCGCGCGCGTGCTGGTAGCAGGGAAGAATCCTGCTTGCCACGCTGAAAATCGTCGCTATCCTCCTCCATCCCCCCGCTCTGGCCAGTAGCAAAATCGCCATGTCTGCCCCTATTTAATTCCTGATGTTCTACAAAGTACAATGGATGTATCTCTCTCCTGACAATAGCACGCAGAGGCAGATCATTGTTTTATGCAATGCTTCAGTGCAATGCCTTCAATGCCTGCCAGTACCAATATGTCTTGCAAAATGCATGGCCTTGAAAAGTTACCTACTATGGGGACGGAGAAGGCTGTCTTGGCCAGAAATGTTCTCATATATAGCATAAGGGTTTTTTGATTCCTCCACGATCGATTCATGAGATTAATTTGTGAGGATTTTCGCTCCATCACAACATGTTTAACGAAATTTCCGGTTGTAACAGTAATGCTGCGACTGCAGCAAAAGCTCCTTGGTGTCAAGCGATCTAAAAAAAACGTCTTGTTTTAATTCGTGTTTGTGTACAGATGACGGGGACACTTACCCGAGGTCGCTTCATGGGCTTCACTGTCCTGGGCTTCTCGCTTGGAGCGCAGATGACTGTAATTCTGTTGGTCTCAAAAGCTCCTTGCTGTGGGGTTACGGACTCGCTGTGTGCTATCACCACGCGTCATCTCATCCTCAAATTAGTCTCCATCTTCCCCCTTGGCTACATCCTCAGAAACACTTAATTTTTCAATCCAAAGTCTGAATCCTATGGACAGGGGTGGGGGCATCGTAGCGCTGAACCCCAAAATTGCATTTGTAGTTCAGCATAGAAGCGGCATGTTTTCGGCTCAGAGCTGCCTTCCGTTTGCTTCTCTGGGCTTTCTGGTAACCCTGTCAAGTTCCTTCATTTCACTCGGCACTGAAGGGAGTCTCTGCTGGCCTTTATCAGCCATAGACTTGAAATTCTTTCAAAAACTTTTCATTGTCGTCTTTTGGAACGCATGTGTGAGCATGAGTCCTCACAGAATAGCGATCAGATCCAGAGAGCCGTCCTGTGTGGTCCAACTGGCGCTCTTCGATTACAGGAGACTGCATTTGACGAGTGGCAAATGAGCTCTGTGTGGTCCCGTGGTTGTGCTGACCCTCAACGTGGACAATCAGGAAATTGAATTTCAAATTCCGCGGGTTCAGGCTTTTTCCTGTTTACCTGGGCCAATCGCTCGCTTGTGCAATAATCCAGTTGCAAGTGCTTTGGAGGATAGGATTAAAATTCAAAATGATCTGGACAAACTGGAGAAATGGTCTGAAGTAAATAGGATGAAATTCAATAAGGACAAATGCAAAGTACTCTACTTCGGAAGGAACAATCAGTTGCACACATTGTGATGGGGGCCCTGTGCCGAGCTAGGGTGCTCCCATTGGCCCAATGTGGAGTTGGTACACCCCATCACCCCTGTCATTGGGATCCCCCCATTAAGCGGGTGAATTCGGCCAAGTGGGTCCCGGCCCCCTGAGGGGTTCACTTAGGCAAATAATCTGTAGTATCTGGGTGAGCAAAACAATCAACAGTCTGGAGTCCTGGAGCCTTCGGGCTGGGGCAAAATGAACAACCAGTCTAGAGCCCTAGAGCCTCCTGGCTGGGGCAGGCAGCAGCACTTGAGGAGAGGAATTAGCCCCTTGGGCAGGGCAAAGCAGTAAGCAAACTGCAGACCCTGGATGGGGCAAAGCAAACAAACAGTCTATGGCCCTGCAGCCTCCAGGCTAGGGCAGGCAGTTGCACTGCGGTGGATTGAGGTAGCAGAAATGGAAGGGGTACAGAAATGGTTGTGGGAAATGACTGGAGGCATGGACAGGCTTCCAAATGAAAAGAGAAACTGAAAAGATAAGGCACAGTTACTTTAGAGAGGAGCATAATAGAGGTGTTCTAAATAGTGAATGCTATAGAGAAAGTAAATACTAAGGAGATCCTGTCGCCATTTCACATAATACTTAATACACTACAAGAAAAATGGAACTGAAACTGTCAGGCAATAAATTTGGAAAAGAACTGCCTTTTTACACCAAGCTAAATTAGCTCTGAAACTGTCTGCTATCATTGAGGAAAAGAGATTAGAAGGGTTAAAAAAAAAAGATTAGGTATATATGTGAATAATAAGTATATCCTGCATTACTTTAGCTCAGATAAAAATGTATGAAGGACAACATGCCGCCTTCTTCAAGGCAAAAGAATGCCACTAACAGATAACAGTTAACAAGAAACTTTCCCTATGGGCCAGTTACTCCATTAATGGTGTTTCCTGTGATGCATCTGCCATTGTCCACTTGAGTCAGTAAGTATGATCTAGTTTGGCAGTTCCTGTGCTCCTAGCCAAGGTGTAGTGGATTCATCTTTGGCTTTTACTGATCTTCTCCAAGCAACTCTTCTTCCAGTGAAGGCCCAGGATGTAACTAGCCACGTCAATAGCAGTCAATTGCTGTCAAAGGCATTTCTGAATGTTGATCCCTAATACATATTTTTCTAACTAGCTGAGAGTTTTGTATTGCTGTCCATTGTCTTAGAGTATGGCTATACTTGCAGCTGTACAGCGCTGGGAGTTACAGCTGTCTTCGTACAGCTGTGTAGGGAAAACGCTGCAGTGTGGCCACACTGACAGCTACCAGCGCTGCAGTGTGGCTGCATTTGCAGCATTTGCAGCACTGTTGGGAGTGGCTGAACAAGCATTCTGGGATACCTCCGAATACCTCTGGAGGCCAATTACAGCGCTTATGGTGGCCACACTGGCGGAGCAGCGCTGCATGACCAGCGCTGCAATTGTTATACCTCAGGCAGAGCAAGAGTACAGCCAGCGCTGCAGCCAGGGAGATGCAGCACTGTATGTGCCTTGCAAGTGTGGACAGTGAGTAGGTTGCAGCGCTGTAAACCCACTACCAGCGCTGCAACTCTCCAGCATAGCCAAGCCCTTAGTAGCTGAGCCTCCTCCATGTTAAACTGACAATAATGAATGAATGGTGGATTTCTTGAACTCTGTGCTCTTCTCCTTTTCCAGGAGAACTGGTGGGAATATAGAATTTCCATTCCATGGGACATTCTGACTATTTGAAATTTGTTTTCATTCCTAATGGTCATGAAAAGTCAAATTTTTCCACAGAATGAAGATTCCCCAAAATTGTGAAATTGAACCATTTCATTAAGATAATGATGAATTGTTTCATTCTGATAATGTCAAAAACTTATAAAATAAAATATTAAGTATATTTATAAACATATTCAAATTAATATGTAAAGATAATATGCATGTTAAAACTAAATCAATCAAAACATTAAAGTCAAAACAAAATGTTTTTATCTTGTCTAAACTAACCATTTTGACATTACTGAACAAGAAAATTGAAATGTTTCAATTAGACATTTTTTCCATCAAGTTTATTTTCAAGCAGCTCTGGTTTCTAGGTTATAAGAAACTCTGCTTGAGGTAGATATTTTTTTTTGTAAAGGGAATTGTTGATGTCATGCCTGTTCCTCTCACTTGAGTGAAAAAGCTTTCTCAAAAAAAAAAGAGTTTGCAGTGCTTCAGAAGGGGACTAGATTCTTGATTCCTGTAATCTCCTTTGGCAATTTGTTCTATATCTGGAATCCCCTCAATTGAGGGCAGGAGCTCAGCTCTCTAGAATATTCAGTTCAGTTATTATTTTGGCATGCTGCAAACATTTTGCTGAAGAAGACAACTGCCTATTTTTAACAGTTTCTACCTTGGCTAAACCCAAATGGAATTTTATGTGAGAAAACAAACCAACAAATCCTCAAACAAACAAGAAGACACTTCTCTACCCCAAGGGCTTTCTTTCTGCTGAGAATCAAGGCCTTGCTGTTAAAAGAGGTGTGAGAGAATCTCCAGAAAAGTTCACAATTACCTAAGTAAATCATTACCAGCTCCACACTAAAGACTCAATTTATATTTTGAGGCAGGGAACCTCTGTTCCTGGCTGGGTGGCCATGAAACAATTCCATAGGCCGCAGCTCCTGCTCCTTCAGGACTCTGGGAGATGTCAGGAGGGCACTGAGCCCGAAGTCAACAGAGCTGCACTGGTAAAACTGAGAGGCAGATCAGACTGACAGGCAGTCAGGGAGAACCTAAAAGGGCCACATGACAGATAATGGAACTTCAGGCTGACAGCTCCAGAATAGCTTCTTACCCCACAAGGGAAAGTTTCTGTTTTAAAAGGACAAGCTGGGACCCCATAACAGCTCTATAAGGAATACAGCAGCTCTATGGCAGTATCAGTCCCTGCACAGGGAAATGAGAGAGACTCAGGATATGTAGAGGTCTGCTCTCCAAGTAGTTCCACGGGTCCTGAGTGCAAACAGGTTTGGAATTTTTCTACCCTCCATTTTCACAGTCCCCGTGGTTAATCACTGTGGTATAGAGCTGGCATAAGACATAACAGTTGGGAAGAACAGACCCATGCATTTGGCCCTTTGTTATTAGAGAAGAATAGTTTCATATCAATAACCTGCTTATTAAAGAGCTCTAGGAGGTAATGAAAAATACATTTTAAAGAGGGCATTTTACCCCACAGCAATGCAATGAAGTGGAGTGGGAAGAACATTTTTATAAAAAGAGATGTATTTGGACAGTCAGCTCATTTTAATGTTCCCTATGCAGTTTCAGCTATTTGGGTATGAATGTACCTATTATAAATATAGTATGTTTTTTTGAGGAGAAACAATCATAAACTTTTCTGTGTAACCCTTTCCGCTATAAAGGGCCTGATCATGCAGCTGCTAAGTCTGAAGGACGAGTATCCCTTAAACACAATAGCGCAATATATATTAGAGTACTCTTCAGTAATAGCCCAAAATACTGTGGTAACACTGTTGGAAGCTACATGGCCAGAGCCCTAGCTGGTGTAAATCATCATAGCTCTTGCCTTCAGCTGAGAATCTGGCTCAGTGTTTTGGGCCATCATCATAGAATGCTGCAATAAAGATTCATTAAGGGACTGCGTGGGAGTTCCACATTCATCGCCGTGCAGTGGGCCAGCACAAGATCTAGATGCACCATTTAAGTTCTACTTAACCTCTCATAATAAACGATGGTGAATAGCCTGTGCATGGGCCTTCTGCACAGGGTGAATTCCTCTCTCAGAGCAGCTGAGGGTCACTTCTGCAGGGGATGTTTGATTGCTGTCCGGCCTGGGTAGGAGTTACACATGTGAAGTATTATAAAGCGTTGTCAGAACAGGGATCCTCAGGCAATCTGCGCTTGCTGTGATTCAGTATTCTTCTATGTGAGACAGTAAGCCAAATTCTTCCCTAGTGTATATCAGTCGGGCTCCACCAGGGATGAATTTGACCTAGTGTATGTTATACGGAAGTGTATAATAAGGGACCCCTTGTACACTTCTCTGATGATCTACTTCAACTGTCCTCAGAATTAACTGCTAACTGTAGAGTCTCTCCCTCCAGTCAGCCTCTCTTTTCCCTTTAAACTGAACCAGACCTGGCATTGGACCACCTCTTGGAGCAGTTTTAAACCACTTCCCACTGATTCCTCAGGTTGTACAGTAGCACAGGATTCTGTTCTGAATAAACTGTTAATACCAGCAGTCATGGAGTAGTTTTAATCAAGTGGATGCAAAAAGTGGGGGAGGGGCAAGAGAGCCATTGCTAATTGTGATGATTACAGGATCATGTAAGTTGGTTGGGCTGAACATCCACCCTGCTTTATCAGTGCTTGTTTATTGTATTTGCTTGTGTCCCATTTCTGGGCACTTCAGTTCCTGGGAGCATTCATGCTACGCCCATTTCCAGCACCATAAAACGGAGGCCTGCTGTTTTAATCACGCCTCCCTTTCTCAATGTTGTTTGCGCCCTGGTACAACCCATCTGCCTTGAATCTAGTGCTCCACTGGGGATGCACACATCTGCCAGCCAGACTACCTTCGAACACAATTACTCAATCCACCGTAAGGCTCTTTAATAGGAAACAAGTGTGACAACAGCAAGCCCTTCTAGCTCTCTCTTTCTCTCTCTCTCTCCTTAAACCACAAAGTCAAATCGCTCTAATAGAGATGAAGCTTGATAGATCCGCCCAGGTGTAGGTGAAATGGTAGAGCCTCAGGGATAATAGATGCGGTGCTCTTGTACTGAAGTTCAGCACTGTGTCCTGAAGGGTTGTCTAGCAGCAGTGAGATGGGTTGCTCTTTGCACAGTTAAAAAGTCAATAAGCCTCCTCCAGTTTGTATGTATGACTAATTTAAATTGCAGCCTGGATCTAGATGAGAGCTGCAGAACTGTGTCTTCTCAGTGCACGGACAGAGCATAACACAGTAAGTGGAAAATTTGCCTTTACTTATTTTACTTGGGAATTAATTAAGGGTGTTTACTTTGGAAAGAACCCTCTAAAGACTGGTTCAGAAATGAACCAGAATAACGCTTGCATGTATGTCCCCTGTGGGTAGTCTCCTGTTTCATTTTACACCTTGCCCTGACATTGCCGCTGCTGCTTGAATGCTCAGTTTGAATTCCTTGTCTGAAGAGGACCTCTGATCTAAAATGTGGCATTACTGATCATGTTATATCTTAGTCAATTTCTTTATCCAATTAGGTCTCTATGCTATAAAGTTCATTCCTGGGCAGAATTAATGATGTACTTTTATTACAAAAATGCAAACAGTATATGCTGTAAATGAAGGAGTAAAAAACCAACAATCAAATGCTTAAACCCTTTGTTGTAGCCAGCCAGGGATTTTAGAGTCTAAAAGATGAAATAGTTTACTTTGAAGAAAGCTGTATTATTTGTTTACTAAATTGTTCCTTTAAATATTATCAGAATAACCCCAAATGCTGAAATTAATGTATTGGAGCAACCACACTGATAGTGAAGTTTAAAAAGCAAAAAAGAAGGTCAGTTGTCTAAACTGCACGAAGCGGCATATTAAAACCAGATGTATGGAATCTCAACTTTGACTTCTTGGTCTTTCATGCTTGGTTTAAAGCAGCCTTAAAATTGCATTTACTTTGCATTTACAACTGTGGATTTGCTATTAAACTATGCTTGAACTTGAAGTTAAGATTTGATCTTAACACACACACATATTCTTTGAGCCTAGTACCCCAATTTTACTTTGCTATAGGGAGTCTATTTACTACTGCACCATATGTCCTGAAGCACGTTAACAAGCTTGCTGTGATAGTCTTTCAGGTGGAATGTCAGCCAGTGTAAAAGAATGTGTCTGTTCCATGTATAAAAACATTCTGTGTGAGAAATAAATGTGCAATTAAAAAAGGATCCACCAGTCTCCAATAGATGATGACACAAACAAAGAACGCAAACCAGAAAGTCTCAAGATATTCTATTGTCTGGAAAGTCCAGTAAGTTGACAGTTCTCATGTTAGGCTTTATTTATTCTGAAATATTACTCGTCTTGGTGTCTGTTGTCATAAGAGTGGAACCAATGACTCAGCACTATTATGCTTATAAGATGCTTTTAAGTAGTCTTCCCTTTTTCAAAGAATTATTTTCTTTGCACTTGGACAGGATAGTAAGTGCTATTTCAATTAACCATGGCTTTAGGCTGCTAGGGATTCCTTTGATAATGACAATGGCTTACTTTTGCTGCTGTGAAAAGTCCCAGGTAGTAGTAATTACAGTGAGCTTCTATACACAGCAATGGTGATTTGAAATTGCTGAAGTTGAGGGGACAGAGGGGTAAGACAGCATCCCGCAAATAATATTTAGACTTGCATTTGCTGGCATCAAATAGCGGTCCATGCCTACCCCCTACAGGGAGAGAATCTAATTTCACTAGTGCATGAACACTACATAGTAGTACGATTCACAAATATGAACAGAGCAGATAGTCTCTAGCTCCAGAAAATGCCCTTTAAGGAGGAGGTCAGACTATGATTAATAGGAATTGAGTTTCTAGGGGCTGGATCTCTCTTCAGCACCACTGATAAATAGCAATGGGCATTTTATTTCCCTTCAGTGTAACTCAATGGGCAGGGACTCTTTAAATTTAAAAAAATGGAGTCAGCAATGCACTTATTCTGTATGTAAAACTTAGATTTTAATTAATTACACACAAACTTGCAGATTTACTACGTGTCAAATGCACAACGATGTAGGTCCCAAATCTGCCACACTTCTGCACACAGAGTATTATCCTATTACAAAAGTAGTCACACTGATTTCTGTGGGAATACTCTCAGAGTAAGGTACTATTCAATATTAGTAAGCCTGGTAAAATTGGGCCCTTAATTGTTAAGGACCAGATTCTGCCCACAGATTTTGATCCAAGAGTATTCACATTGAAATCAGTGAATGTGAATCTTCCACCTTTACACACGTCAAGTTCAATGGAACTTCTTGTGGAATAAGGCCACTACTCAGTGGGAATAAAGGTGCAAGAGTCTGGCCCAATGACGCTGCTTGTGGATATGATTCTATTCAGTATTAGTAAAAGTGACAGACTTTGGCCATAAAGATTCTCTTGAGGCCAGATTTTTGCCCCTTCCTCATGATGAGTTGAAATGACTCAGCTATTCATTTCAGTGAGATTACTTACAGGATAAGGTATTACTTGTTGTGGGCAGTAGTGCAAATTCTGACCATTGGTGTTTTATGTATGTATATATTCTTTTAGAAAAGTGAAATTCTGAACCATCAGATTTTTGAAGAAAAATATTTTAATCAGTATATAGTCAAAACAGATTTTTTTTAATGAATCCTGCCCCCCAATGTCTAAATCAGACATTTTCCACAGAAATTTGTCCTTTGCTGCTTTAACATAAATGTATCTGCTTTCCAGGAAACATAATGGCCAAATTCTGCCCTCAGTTATAACTCATGCTCTCCATTGGCTATCTGACTTCAATGGTTTTGCATAGTAACTGAGGACAGAATTCGGCAATAGTTGTTTGGAAACCATACTCAAAACTAACTGTATTCTGTAATGTGGAGCCCCAATACAACAAACCTTGGTCCTGGTAAACAAAGAGCCAGAAACCAGTTGTAACTTTGAGATTCATTTGCCAACTTTGGTAACAGCAATAGGATACATGTTATGGTGTTGGGTAAATAGGCTTCTTTCCTGACAGCTGTCCTGAAAATGAGGGATCTAGCTTCTTCCCTGATTTGTTCAACAGTTTAGTCTACTGAAGTATCTTTTATGAACTTTGGTTATGTGGAGTTTTACTCCTTAAACATCCCTGCTTCTCTCTCTCACACACACACAAACTCACACACAGATGTTCATAACCAGCTCTGTTTTGTTTCTTTTGTTTTGAAAAAGAAGTTTTGGTTCCTTCAAACTCTCATCCACTGGCATCAATTTCAGTGTCTTAATTGCTTTGAGAACTGAAAATGTGGCACTCCATCAATAGGCATAAAGCCAAAATCTGCCCTCAGTTATACCTCTGTTGACATCAAGGGAGTTTCAAGGGTGTGATTCAGGATACATTTTAGGTCATACATTCATTGTCATTACCCTGGCTAAAACACAGACCATGTAACAATGTGTACAGTGACACTGTTTGTTGTTGTTGTTGTTATAATTATTTAGTAAATATTTGACAATGTGCTTTTGAAGTCAGCTTGTCAGCTACTGGAATTAATATCTCTTCCACTTTTAAGCTCTTCTGGGTATATGAAAAAAATAAAATAAAAAGGTACTGTAATAAAAATTTTCAAACTTGAGTACTTCAGATTAGGCACCTAACTCCATGGTTAGTCATCTAAGCAAATTATTTGATTTTTTTGTCAGAGAATATTGGTTTATTTTTATTGCCACTTTTGTTTAGGTGTGTAAATAATCAATTTACACACTCTCAGCAAGTTTGCAGATGACACTAAACTGGAAGGAATGGTAGATACGCCGGAGGGTAGGGATAGGATACAGAGGGACCTAGACAAATTAGAGGATTTGGCCAAAAGAAATCTGATGAGCTTCAAGAAGGACAAGTGCAGAGACCTCCTCTTAAGACGGAAAAATTCCATGCACTGCTACAGACTAGGGACCAAATGGCTAGGCAGCAGTTCTGCAGAAAAGGCCCTAGGGGTTACAGTGGACGAGAAGCTGGATAGGAGTCAACAGTGTGCCCTTGTTGCCAAGAAGGCTAATGACATTTTGGGAGGTATAAGTAGGGGCACTGCCAGGAGATTGAGGGATGTGATCATTCCCTTCTATTCAACATTGATGAGGCCTCATCTGGAGTACTGTGTCCAGTTTTGGGCCCCACACTACAAGAAGGATGTAGAAAAAGTCTAGCGGAGGGCAACAAAAATGATTAGGGGGCTGGAACACATGACTTATGAGGAGAGACTGAGGGAACTGGGATTGTTTGTTTAGTCTGCAGAAGACAAGAATATGAGGGGATTTGATAGTTGCGTTCAACTACCTGAAAGGGGGTTCCAAAGAGGATGGATCTAGACTGTTCTCAGTGGTAGCAGATGACAGAACAAGGAGTAATGGTCTCAAGTTGCAGTGGGGGAAGTCTAGGTTGAATATTAGGAAAAACTTTTTCACTAGGAGTGTGGTGAAGCACTGGAATGGGTTACCTAAGGAGGTGATGGAATCTCATTCTTAGAGGTTTTTAAGGTCAGGCTTGACAAAACCCTGGTTGGTATGATTTAGTTGGGGATTGGTCCTGCTTTGAGCAGGGGGTTGGACTAGATGACCTCCTGAGGTCCCTTCCAACCCTGATATTCTATGATTCAGGTATCCAAGTTAAGGTACTCACATTTGACAGTTTGGGCCTATGTTAATTCCAGGAAGACTGTTTCTGAGCCCCAGAGCAAGTTGGCTATGACTTTCTTGTTTAGTATCTGTAGAGGAAGTATGAATCATAGAATATAAGGCCAGAGGCAACCATTGTGATCATATAGTCTCACCTTCTGTATAACAAAGGCCATGGGACTTTCCTAATTTAATTCCTATTTGAACTAGAGTTAATCTTTTAGAGAACCATGGAATGTTGATTAAAAAATTTCCAGTGGTGTAGAATACACGCAGTCTTTGGTAAGATGTGTAATACATAGATAAATTGGCAATAATCATACAAAGGGAAGTAGAAATTGCTAGTAAATCTTTACTCGTTGTAAAATTAAAAACTTGTTAGTTCATTATGAAATCACTGGGTAAAATTTTCTGCTAACTTAATTCTTTTATGCTGGTAGAGAATTTTCTATGATGAATCTTTTCTTACACAAGGCTTTAATTTTATTCCTATTTGCTGGTCTTGTGGAAGCTGTAGATATTGCCCCGATGAATCATTCATTATCTCCTTTGATCCAGTTACTGCTGGCTGCTAATATTTAATAAGTCCTAAACTGGACAAGATGTAGAAATAGTGCCTTTGGGTACAGTAATGTGTTATTGATGAGCATCAAAAGATTACTGAAATATTAGCAAAGATTACAAGAAAAAAATGAAACCATATATATTTTTTTCTAGTTCTGAAATATTTTCCATAAGAATTCACTGGAAAGAGTCCTCCATCCTCTGTGCTTTAATGCTTAAATAAGCTGGTCAGATCCCTGGACACTTGTCTAGAAATATTTTGTAAGTGTAGTTTACAAGTATGGCTTGTCTTATTTACTCTACAATCACAAGCATCATTAACACTGATATACAGTGGATTTTGTGCACATTTCTGTTTGCCTTCATCCCATTCATTTCAGTGATGGTATTGGCATGAATATGATGAGAATTATTTGGACTTTTTTCTTTGTAGTTTGGACATCAACACTGTTTTGATGCATGAGTTGTTAGCATTTTAACTACCAGCATAGAAACCAAGTCTTTGATCCAGAACACTGATGTCGAGTGATTATTTGGTTTGGACCCTAAATGTTTGACCCACACTTTTTTTTAAAAAAAATAATAATAATACCAAGATGATCAGATTGAAGGATAAAAGGTAGTTCTGGATAAAATAAGGCACTTATCACTCCAAAACGACTGCCTGGTATCAGAGCCAAAATCAGATCAAACCAAATCTTTCCAAGGATTCTGGTACATTCATATGGCGTTATTTTTGCCTTTGCAACTGGGACTAGAAGTAAAATTGACTAACTACCGTGGGGATATTATTTTGGTTTCTCCAGCATGCTTTTACAGACTTAAAAGGATGTCTGTGTTCCAAATAAATATTCAGGGCATGTCTACAAAGTGCCACAATCCCGTCTACAGGGAGTATGAATTGTAGAGCACTCTAGCATGTTGTGTTCTAACAGCCCTGTGTAGATCTTTCTGGCACAAACTAAAAGGTACCTTGTTTGCACTGGTGTAGCTTTGTTTCAAACAGGATTAATATACAGGCATCTGGATATTCACTCAGACTATTAGATGCTTTCATGGATTCATAGACTGCAAGGCCAGAAGGGACCATTCTGATCATCTAGTCTGACCTCCTGTATAACAGAAACCATAGAACTTCTCCAAAATAGTTCTCAGAACAGATGTTTTAGAAAAAAAAATCCTATCTTGATTTTAAAATTGTCACTCATGGGTAATCTTCATAAATTGTTCCAATGGTTAATTACTCTCACCATTAAAAAGTTGTGCCTTATTTCTAGGTGATTTGAATTTGTCTCTCTTCAACATCCAGCGGTTGGCTCGTGTTATACTTTTCTCTGTTAGATTGAAGAGTCCATTATTAAATATTTGTTCTGCATTTAGCTACCTACAGATAAGTGTTACCCCACAGCTTTCTCTTTGTTAGGCTAAATAGATTGAGCTCTTTGAGTCTATCACTATAAAACATATTTTCTAATCCATTTATCATTTTCATGGCTCTTCTCTGAAGCCTCTCCATTTTATCAACGTACTTCTTCAATTGTGGACAGAGTATTCCAGCAGCAGTCACACAAGTGCCAATAATAAAATTACCTCTCCACTGCTTGAGATTCTCTTGCTTATTCATCCCAGGATCACACTAGCTCTTTTGGCCACAGTGTTGCTCTGGGAACTCATGTTCTGCTGATTATCCACTACAACCCACAAATCTTTTTCAGAATCACTGGTTCCCAGAATACAGTCCCCCATCCTGTGAGTTTCTTTAGTCCTGGATGTATACATCTACATTTAGCCACATTAAAATGCACATTGTTTGCCCTGTTTAACAAGTGATCCAGATCACCCTAAATCAGTGACCTATCCTCTTCGTTATTCACCATTCCCCCAATTTTTTGTCATCTGTAAACTTTATCGTGATGATTTTATGTTTTTCTTCCAGGTTATTGATAAAAATGTTAAATATCATAGGGCTAAGAACCAATTCCTGCAGGATCCCACTGGAAACACACCCATTAAATAACACATTCATTTATCTGTATTGACCCTGTCTGCAAAAGTTCTTAAACTCACCTGTCCTATTACCAGATGGATTTTTTGTTGTTGTTGTTATATTCTAGGTAGTTGAGCAGTTTAGATGCCTGTGGCTTTAAGGAGATATAATCACAAGTGATAGGAAGAGGGAAGAAAGTTTGTATAAAGAGAATTAAAATGGAAAGTTATACTTGTTCTACGAGTTGAGTACAGTTTTAATTTCTCCTAGCTAGAACATATTACGTGCAAATGTTATACAAACAAACAGCAGTGGAAACAATAAGGGTATTTAAAGAGCAACATGCTTATATCTTTGTTATAAAGAATGAGTTCACATAAAATGATTAATGGGAAGTTAAAATTTGTATGCTGTTCTTTAAAGGGTGGTAAAGATATGTAAACCTCATGATGTGCACATGTAGCATGCAAGGTGACTATGAGCCTGATTCAACACTACATTAATCTGCTTATACACTAGGGTAACTCTGTTGTAATCTGTTTCATTACACTGAAGTAATACAGGTGTGAATCAGACCCCATTTCTTTTTTATATGTGAAAACTACTTTTCTCACACCTAAATTTGGGGGGTAGGGAAGTGAAACTATACAAACAATAATTTAAAAAAATTCTTTTGGGTTCAATGAGCCAAATTAATCTCCGGTGTAATTCCAATGACTTCACTGAAATGAACACCAGAGCTGAATTTGGACAGCCATTTTTATTTGGAGCTGCTTTAAACTAACAATCATTTATGAGTTCTGTTCCTGTGAAAACCTTGAAATAAAAACCCTGTAAAATTGGGACAAATTGGCCAACAATCCTGCATGGAGCATGGGTTGAGGTCAAAAATGTGTTTGTTAAATTTCCAGACAGTTGGGCTGGACTTTAAAAGCTCCATAAATTTAAAACAGTCTTTGAAATATCAGCACAGCAAATTCACGTGCTCCATATCACAGATGTCGTCATACCTG
The DNA here is from genome assembly GCF_003597395.2 of Chelonoidis abingdonii. Lineage (NCBI taxonomy): Eukaryota > Metazoa > Chordata > Testudines > Testudinidae > Chelonoidis > Chelonoidis abingdonii. Next base: position 19,771,222 of record NC_133769.1, on the reverse strand, counting down.
AGTAGTAATATTAGTGTTACCATCAAATTTACATTGACCAAATGAAAGAAACATGTATGGTACAAAGTAATGGGTTTTCTGCTAGAAGGTTTTGTCCCGCTAGCTTTTTTCAGAATACAAATAGATCTCATGATCTGGAGAACTGATACATTGTACATTATTAAGATTGTTTTTGAAATAACATGTAAGATGCCTTAAACGTGCTCAGAAACATAGCATTTCATGGTGCTCCTTTTCATTTTAATGTTGTGGCAATATGAGTAATAAATGGCCTATGTTTATAAATCATACACTGTATATTCTCTGGCATTAAAGGTAACCGCCAAACACTAAGACTGGGGTTTTGATACCATTCATTGCAATAAATTCCAGGGCTTGTTAGCAGCTCCAAACCTATTCCCATTCAAACCAGCTAAAGTCTTTCCATTGATTCAGTGCTAGCCCATCATACTCTATTAATATTTAGACCAGATCTCCAGCAGAACAAAGTGGCTCCCATCAACACCTATTTAAATAACTGGACAGATTTTCAGAAAAGCTCAACTCTCACTTCGGCATTAAAAGAGATTTTCAAAAGTGGACAGATTTTCAAAAGTATTCAGCACTAGGCAGCTCCTGCATTGTTCTCAATGGAATATGGGGGATGATGAGGACTTTTGAAAATCTGCCCACATCAGTCATGTGCCTAAGAGTCATGAATTTTTGTGAAATTAGATAGCCAATGTGAGCACTAACACTTTTGAAAATCTGGCCTGTAAGCCTGACTGCATGTCTATCTTGATTTATCTGCCAGTTGTATGAATCACTACATAAAATATATTTGTAGGTAAGGTTTTATTTACTTATTTTTCATGGAGCTCAAGTTTTTCACATGTGGTTGAAAGCAGATGTGTGCCTACTTTGGTGGTAGAAATGTAAGTACCTTCTATTTCTATTTCATGAGCTGATGAGAACAAACCACAGATCACACATTGCTTAATGCACAGCTGGAAGACACTCAGACACCATGGTCATGAGGGTGGTGTAAGAACCTGAATAGAACAGGGTAGACTAGAAAGGGGTATATGTTACAGTACTAGATCTACTTAGAGGCAAATCCTACCCTCTTCTACCCTTTGCAGCCAAGAAAAGCCTGAATGCAATGGAAGAGGTGTGGGGTTCCACTTTGACACATTGGGGAGGATTTGAGAAGACAGTGCAAGTGGTCGGCACTGCAGAGCACAACTTTGTAGGGCTTCCTGTTCCTTGGCATGGAGTGCCCAGTTTAAGGGTCTGTGGATCAACAACTCCATGGCCCAGCTGGCCAAATTTCCACAAGCTGATGTTGGTGGACAGCATGTTAAATAAAGTTACGTCATTTATTCTGGGAAAATAATTTGAGTGTCTCATTCCACACAGGTGTCCAAGTTACATGACACCCCATCATAACTGACATTAATTGGCAGTCTAAGCCCAAAGAAGCCAGGAAAGTAATGCTCATGACATCTGAATTACCCTTTTTATCATTAGAAATGTTCCTTCTGGCCCAGGTTTAAAGCACACGACAAGACGTTGTGCAAAACCACATATAGCCAATCCCCATGCTGTGTCTGTTGTGTGGATAAACAGATGACTTTACTCTCCAGGGGTGAAATCCTGTCAAAACTCACATTGACTTCAGTGGGGCCAGGATTTCACCTTGGCTCTTAATTTAACACCTTTTACAAGAGTTAAATTCATATACTTGCACTCACCAAAGCGTTTGTGAATCACAACATTTTTCAAGTCTAGATCAGTGCTAAGCTATGAATTTACTCGTTGCTTGAATTCAAGTGCTATTCACCAATATCTTGATGGATCCCCACAAATTATATGCTGGATAAAAATATTGACAATTGCGTCACTGAACACAGCTTCATTTGTGGAAGGCAGCGTTTTTTAAACCTTATCATCTCAGGTGTTTTGAATGTGTTTCAGTTTCAAAAAGGCACTAGCTCTTTGTCAAACTTCATTTTAAATCAAAATTGTTATTAAGTTCTACACCTGCAAAACAAGTGTCCAAAACTTGTAAACTTTTTTTTTTTGCCTTCATGTACAGTGGATAGAGTCCAGGACAAATTTTATAGCTGAGTTATATAAATGCTTGAAAAATGGAATTTGTAATGAAAGTGCTGACACAGCCTTAATTATTGCAGCATGAATGGCTTTATTATATACTATATACAGTGTCTGTACATACACAGTACATGTTATAGTATAAAGAAATATTCCAGTTAACCAAAAAAGCAATTACTTAACAGCTGTAGAGAGCTAAATATAAACAGGCTAAGCCAACACCTCTATGCTTTTTGAGAAAGTATAGAGAAATGTTATTACCACATAAAAGACTTAAAGTATTTTAAAAGACTTAAAAGTACAGAGAGCCAGACCCAGCTAAAGTAATAAACTGTGCCTGAGTATTTAATTAAAAAGCCTTAAGTTACTAAAGTCTATTGAAAAACAGAGACATTGATTCTTTGAGTTAATTTTGTCCTCCTCTGTTAAGTGCTTATCGGGTGTTAAAGAATTAAAATGCAGTCCCAGCACTTTAAATAGAGAATAATTTGTCTTTTTTTGATTGAAGACAATTCTTTATTCTTTCAGTGTGTAGACACTGTAATAAAATGGAGAAGGTGGATGTAATTGGGTGACATAGTTGAATTTAATTTACCTTTAATTAAGCAAAATTGGAAAAGAACCTGGGAAATCAGTATAAAGGAATTTCTGTAAACCACTGTTGTAGTATCTTATTCTTTTCACATAATCACAGCTATAAATCTTTGCAATGATTGTCCAAGGGTATAAGAAGCTGTCCAGAAAGTACCCTCTATTTTACACATACACACCTTCAGAGTCAGCTTTTGCTAACAAGGCATTAACATTTAACAAGCTACACCTAAAGACTGGCTGTGGTTGTATTTGGGAAGCCTTTGGAGTTTTTCATGAAGTCAGATGCTATTGGAAAGTTTTTCAAAATTGGAGGTTTTTTGTTTTTGTTTTGTTTTGTTGGTCGGTTCATTTTTGCTATTTGGTTTCAGTGTTTAAGACATTTTAAAAGAAAATGAGCTTTGTTTTCCTTCCCCTCCCCCAGTTAAAATGCCATTGGGTGTTCCTGAGAATGTCTTTAAAAGTGATGGCTTGGATTCTCAGTTGTGCCCAGCAGATACTGGGATCAGGTGAGTGGGTGTGCGTGCGTGCGGCTTCAAAGGAGATGTTTATGGCTCCCTGTTTCAGTTCTATAGCAGCTCTGACATAGTTTGCGCCATTAGATTACACTAGTGAAATATAGGCAGAGTGCTGTTGTGCTGTGGGCCATGGTTACCCCCTGTGCCAAAAACTGCAAGGTGGGTGGCATGGGGATCACTAAATCAGCTTGGGGCTGTTCTGTGCTGTGGAAATGACCAGCTGGGAAAGATCTTCTCTTCTCTTTGCAACGCCTAGAGGAGCAGAACAAAGGAGTTGGTTGAAATAAGGAATCTGACTCAATCTGCATTGCATATAAACATACCCATGTATTCAAACTTCTGCATTCTGTGTTTGACTTTCTACTTTGTTTTATTAGCACTACACATAAGAACATTATTGGCTAGGTTTGTTCTTTATGTAGCACCTCGTTATGGGTGGGCCTTGTGAACTCAGGCACATACAGAACAAAAAGCAAGAGTGGAATGAATCACCTGCCCAGCCTCAAGGCACAAAGAGGTGCCAGAGTGACATGTAGGTGTTATAACTGGAAGACAATAAAGAAAAAGGTAGAGTTTTAGCAATCTGAAGCAAAGGGAAAGTGTTTTGCCATATTTAATTGATCATGAGGCTGTTGCATGGAAAGGGCTTGTCACATGAAAGAAGGCAGAAGTTGGGAATTGGAAGAGAAGATAGGAGGAACAGTATGGAGAGAAAGTTGAGTGAATTATAGAGAACAGGACTTGTTGTAGGAGGAATGAGGTCTGAGATGTGGAGGAGGACTATGTAAGTAAGAAAGAGACTGTGTAGTTTAACAGTGTGGCCAATTGCTCATGCACCAATTGAATATTAATCTTCTTTATCTAATATTAATCTTGAATAGTAATCTTGTTTATTCAAACTAGTCTACCATGGAACTACTTTCCAGCAGATATGAGAGTAATAGGTTGGCAGCATCCAAAGATATGATGGTTTGTTTATTTTGATTAAATTAGCCTGAAATTTGCGCATAGCCCATGGCACAGTCACGAGTTCCCTTGCTGCCCCACTATTAAAAATTCAGTTACACTGATGTAGAACAGGCACGAATCCACAGATGTCAGTGAAGTCACTCCTGTTTTACACCACTGTGAGTTTAGAATCTGGCCATTGTCATTCCTATAGCGCTTTAGCTCCTCAGAGCATCACTTGTATCAATGAATGAATCCCAATGAGATTTCTATCGGGTGTGTATTATTGCTGCCATTTTACATATGGGCAGATAGTGGCACAAAAGGATTAAATTATTTCCCCCAAACCATACAGAAAATCAGTGGCAGACCCAGCACTGGACTACATTAGTCCTATGATCAAATCTTACAACATATTTGCTGAGCTGCCTGTTACCTCTGTTTTAATGTTTTTGTATAAAAAGATCAATACTAGAAATACTTTTTCTCCAAACAGTCTATCCATGAGTGGATCTTCAGATTCAGAAATGTCACTGGCTTCATTATTAATTTTCTAGGAAAGATATTATAGGATGGTTGTCCAGCCACCACAATGATGTCAACATTCAAGACTTACCTAAATACTGTGGAATTCACCCTATGGCAGAGGGCTCATTCAAAAAATCTTCTGGCATGAGCTCATCAAAAAATGGAAAGAAGTGTCCACTGAAAATGTAGACTTTTCAGAAAAAAATTGGAAACCAAAATGTTTTTATTAGAAAAGACCACACAATGCCTCATGGGAGTTGTAGTCTGCCTGGAGAGCTGAGCCCCATAGAGAAGAAAGGAGGGTATGATGTACTTGAACCACAACCTCCATGAGGCACCATAGTGACATTTCCCAATCAAAATAGTTTGTTTTTCCACCAAACTATTTTGGGTTATACTGCAGGGGAAAGAAAAAAAAGAAATTGTGTGGAAAGGAAATGCTTTCTCTCTCTCTCACACACACACAGACACAAAATGTAGCTCTACTTTTAACATTTCAGGTTCACATTTGTCCTCTGCAAAAGGGTTGTGTGTGTGTAGCAGCAGGGGAGGGCTCCACACCCCACTAAATGTGGGAGGTGAGTGCATGCGACCTGAACAAAACATGCAGGAGGTGACATTGAGGCTGGTTCCAGGGTAAGCCAGAGAATATGTCACTGGATTCACACTTATGCAGATCCAGTGGCCTAATTGGATCTGCATAAGTGTGTATGGGTTTATGAGCCATAGCAGGCAGATCATGCTATTTGTATCATATTTAACTTGATCCTTTCCTAACATTTTAGTCTTTCTGGGCTGCAGTTCCACATGTGTAAAGTGGAGATGTAGTAATATTCCATTTCTCTAGCTATAATGGGTCTTGTCTATTTTAACCAAAAGGTTTTTGGGGGCAAGGACTTTCTCTTACTACGTGTATGTACAGTGCCCAGCCCAAGGCCCATGTCTCAGTAAGTACCATTATAATAACAATAATAATTCACCCAAAATCTACATTAAAAGAACATTATGAAGGTAGTCAAGTCAAGCACTCAAAAGTTAGGAAATGCTAGAATTAAAGTTACCTCTGCGACCTTAATTTTGGTCCCATTGGGAATATGTGTTATAGTATAGTCTTTAATCACATGACCACTTATTATTTTTTCCACAGGACACCTCAGTCTCTTTCTACAACCTACTGGTCCCCAGTTCCCCTCCCTGACTCCCAGTTTCAGTCTCCTTGGCCAGCCAGTTACAACCTTCCTACCCACCCCAATTCCCAATTTTCTTCTCTCTCCACTTGCTAACTTCCCATCCCAGTCTCCCTTCATCCCTCTCCTTGCTTGAGTCTGCTCCCTTGCCACCTTCCTTCAGGTCTTGTCTCCTCTCCCTTCAAACCCAGCAGTTTTGTCCTCCACATTGCCTGAGCTCATGGGGAGTGATGGGAGGGTGGTCATAGACAGCATGTGTTAGACATTCTCCCTACTCTTAATTCAGGTGCCCAGACTGCAACAGCCTAAACCTGCAATTACAGAGAAACTCTTGCTCAGCTGCAAGCTGGAGCATGTCCAGTGCAGATGGAAAATGTAGAGAATTTAGCTCTTAAAACCTAAGGATCCTCATCTGATAATGTGCACAGTACAATTTTTCAAGGGTTTATAACTTGGTCAGATTTGGGTAGATTTTCACAAGGACAGCAAAGTCATACCCCTGACAAAGTAAACCACCTCCTCCAAATTCACTTCACTAAAGTTTTTCGAATAAATGGTCACCACAATTTTTGAACATGGGGAACATGGGGAAAAACAATGCATTTTCTCTTAACCTTATTCTCAGAAATTGCTGAATAACAAATAACAACAATAGTAATAGTCGGCCTGAAGCAGAGACCTGATATGGAAAATTTCAGCCTAAATGCTTGAAGTTTGGCAAAATTATAAGTGACTAAAAATAGGATCTTAAAATAGGAAGTGTCAGGGAATATTAACAATAGGTGATGCTACCGACCCTTCCTATAATACCAGAAGTTTAACTTAATACCATTGAAGCATGCTTCACTATCCTTCTTGGGCCTAATTCTGCAGTCTGTGGGAAGTTTATTTTGGGTTAAAAATGCAGGAATGTCTTCAGTCACTCTGAACTGGCTTGTCAGCAGATGGATCACTTGATGATTATCTGTTCTGTTCTGTTTATTTTCTCTGGGGCACCTGGCATTGGCCATTGTCAGAAGACAGGATATTGAGCTAGATGGACCTTTGGTCTGACCCACTATGGCCGTTTTTGTGTCCCTCTCTTATGGGAAATCAGTAACTAAGGGCTGGGAAGGTTTGTCTTGCAGAGATTCCTTTGAATTTCTCCCCCACATTGGCATAGCAGGCTTGGCCACCTTTAGAAATATCAGTGGATTCATCCTGTGGTTACTCCAAAATCTTACTGAGTTTGAAGGCTACTGCTGGAGGCCCAAATCATCTAAGAGCCTTCATGCCGGCTCCAGAGCTCTTTGCTCTTCTGGATCCTTAATAGTGCCGCTCCAATGGAGCCTCCAGAGTACCCCAGTAAAAGGCTGGACAGAAGTTCATACAGGCATATGTTCTCTGTGGGGCAATGAGGACACAGTGTCATAGTGATGGCTGCCTTCTGCATGGATTGGAAGATGTCCATATGCAATAGCTGTGGAACAACAAGAGACAATATCCGTCCCTGTTTCTGACTAAAAAAGTTAGGAAATTTATTTTGATGACTGGAGGGCATCCCTATTTCTTCTATTCCATTAACAGAACTAATGAGAATGATGTAACATTTTATATCTATATGGAAAGTTTAAAAAAATAGGTAGAAAATTTTGGCAAGAACAAAACCAATAATTTTCACCAAAATTTGCAATGGAAACTTCTGAGTGTTCAGCCAAAAACCTGAAAACCAAAACATTTCAGCTAAAATCTTTTGTTTTTTGACAGAAATGTTTTGAAGAAAAAGTGAACATTTCTATGGAAATAGGAGGCAATTTTTACATCCCCCCCCCCAAAAATGTTGAGTCAAAACTCCAATTTTCTGTCAAAAAAGTTTTGATGGACACTTTTTGACCATTACTAATATATCTATTTTGAAAGTGTGGAGAAAATGAAGGCAATGAAGCTTAAACAAGGTGAATTCCCTAGATCTCTCAATAGCCCTGAAATTTAGACAGTGCTGCATGTACAATTTTTTCTCTGTGGATAAAAAACCCTCATTCTTCACTATTTTCATTTAATGCACAGTATTTTGGGATGAAAAAGATCATTTTAAGATCCAAATTCAGATCTCAGTTCACTGCTGTGAATAAAGAAAAGCTACATTTTGGATAAAATTTGCAAAAGTGACTTAGTGAAAATGAGTGACACACAGGTGTGATGTCCTGTCCCTTTAAATGTTTGAGCACTCCTCTTGTTGCGTGAAAAGCTTTATCTTTGTGTTGCGTTCCATGTTGTAGCCAGAATGAATTGCTTTGTGTCTGTATATCCTTCTCTGCTGGGTCCAGATATAGTATTTGATGGTGATGGAATTCTGTCCCACACATGCCCAGTGTTGCTTCTGCCTGAATAATAATACGAAAAAGTAATCCGATAATAGTACAAAAAAGATGGAAATAGAGGCACAAGGTGACAGACTGACGCTTTTTCTGCTGGAATAGTATGAACCAGCCAGCTAGAGAGGGGGAATTGCCATTACAAACAGAAAAAAGGAATAGACTACTGTCTGGGGGAGCGATGGGAGGTCTACTGCAAACAAATAAGTAATGGGAAACGCAAGCAGCCATTTAGACTGACCTCAAGCAAACTGGAAGGAAAAATAAGCTTAGTCTGCACTGAGGGTCTGTAGCCAGCAGAGGGAGCCCAGGTTCAGCCAAAGGAAGAAGTCTGCAGTACTGGCACACAGCCAGAAGAGGCAGCTAGGGCAGTAACAAGAAACATTATACCTGTGGCAGAGGAGATGTCCAGGAGGTGTACAGGCAACAAGAGAACAGAGAAAATGGCAACTTTTGTGAGCAATGTTAGTGAATTCGATGACAACCGCGAATCATGGGTGGTGTACCTAAAATGTTTTGAGCAATTTGTAACTGCAACACCATTCCAGATAGACGAGTTTCAACCTTGCTAACAACGACAAGTCCAAAAGCATATGGACTGCCATGTGACCTGTTGTCTCCAACTGTGGCACATACGCCACAATTGCTGCATCAGTGCAGGGATGTTTTTCTCCTGTCCCATCAATGACAGCAGAATCATATCGGTTTCCTCACTGACATGGGAAGCCGAGAAGCAGTAGTGCAGTTTGTTGCTGCTCTAAGGAACTTGTCAGAGTGCTATCGGTTTGGACAAACCTTAAGCAATGCTCTCTGATCCTGTTAGTCTCTGGATTAAACAATGACCAGGCCCAGAAGAAGTTACTGACTGTATCAGTGCTTACATTCGAAAATGCTTTTGAAGTAGCAGTTGCAATGGACACCATAGAGAAGGATTTTTTGAAATTTAGCATGAACCAAGAAATTCACCTCATGAATTGATAAGACAGAGGGCCACGAGTACATAAGGAATTTCCATGTGGCCATTGTGCACAAATTACTCACACTGAGAAGGATTGCTAAACATGCTAAATCATTTGCCGAAAGTGTTAAAAGAAAGGACGCATCACCATGACCTGACACACAGTTCAGTGACCAGCAACATAGCGTATCAGTTCATCCAAGAAGATGCCTATGAAGACTGAACCTGACCAAGGATGGAAGTTGGGAATTCATAATATGGAAAAAGAAAGAGCTCTAGTGACACTGACCAAGATCCAGCATGACACATATTATCTCAATCTGGAGTTACATGGCATCTGAGTTAATCCCTTGATCAAACGAGTTACTAGAAGAATGGAGCTTGATATTGGAGCTGCCGTTTCACTGAGTTTGTCTCTACCTGTCACTAGACTTTGTCACAAGTTCCTCTGGAAGAAACCTCCACAGTTTTCAAGACTTATGCCAGGGAAAAATTTGACGCAGAAGGGATACTCCAGTTGAAAATTCAGATAGATGGACAACCACTGGCTTTATCCTTGAATGTGATTTAAGGAAAGTTTTGGCAGATCTTGCCTTGAGAAGCTCAGGTGAAAAGGACCAACATGAAGGCAAGCACAGAAACACCTTAAAATCTTCAAGACATACTGGAGAGACACTCCAAGGTTTTGAAAAACAGCTTGGACAGATGAACAATTCATCAGTGAAGCTCACTGTTCAGTCTGACAACCATCCAAAATACTCTGAGTTGTGCCTTACTCTCTGAAGCCTCTGGTGGAAGTAGATTTGACCATTTAGTGAATATTGGAGTCCTGTCTCCAGTTTCACACAGTGAGTGGCCTATTCCCATTGTACCAGTGATCAAGAAGGATGCCTCATCTGAATTTATGGAGATTTCAAAGTAACACTGCATCTCATTTTATGTGCAGATCACTATCCACTACCACATATTGAAGATTTGTTTTCTATTGTTAGTGGAGGACAAGGGTTCAGTAAATTGGATTTGCTCAGTGCATATCTACAAATAGAGATTGATCTGGCATCTCGCAAATATTTCACAATCAACACACAAAAAGCTTTATTTTATTAAAATAGGTTGCCTTTTGTTGTCATATTGGCACCTGCCCTGTTTCAGAAAGCCAAGTGTGAGATCCTGAAGGGATTGGATGAAGTTCAGTGCTATTTGGTTGACATCCTTATTACAGGAAAGGATCAAGAGGATAGTCTTCAAAATTTGGATGCTGTCTTGCAAAGTTTGGAAGAGTTGGGTTGAGAGTATATTGAGACAAATGTGAGTTTTTCAAACCTTCTGCTGAACATCTTGGACATGTAATTGATGCCAGGGGCTTAAAGAAATTGCCAGAGAAAGAAAAGGCACTGGAGTGCTATCACTAGAGAAGTGTCATAGTTAGATTCATTCCTAGGATTGCTTAACTACTATGGCACATTTCTGCCTAAATTGGCAACAGTAGTAGCATCTTTACATGAACTATTATGAACAAAGAAACTATGGAAATGGTCTAAAGCGTGTGAGTGTGCATTTAAGGAAGTAAAGAAATTGTTGAGCTCAGCCAAAGTTCTTAAGCACTTTGATTCTTCTCTATCCAGGCAGTTCTCTTGTGATGCTTCACCACATGGAGTGGGTGCAGTTCTTTCCCACATTTTTTCTAATAACATGGAGAAACCAATTGCCTTTGCATCATGACCACTCACTACTCCTGAGAAGAACTATGTGCAAATAGAGTGAAAAGCTTTTAGCGCTATCTTTGGAATTTGAAAGTTCCATACCTATCTGCATGGAAGACTTTTTACCTTGCTAATGGATCATCTTCTGTTGATTTCAGTTTTTGGACCGAAACGTGGAATTCTCTCATTAGCTGCTGTTCATCTGCAATGTGGGGAATTGCTACTTTCAGCTCCTTCCTGTACTATTCAATTTGCTAAAGGGACTCAGCAGGGCAATGCTGATGGGCTGTCACACCTGCCATGCTCAAACTCCCATCAGCCAAAGAAACTTTGTACAAAGTGTCCTTGTCTCAATTTGATGGCTAGATAACCCATCATTAATAAAGACATCAACAAAGAAACTGCTACGGATTATGTGCTTTCTCTTGTGAAGGGAATGGTACTACAGAGTACAGTACTGGATCAAAAGAATCCCCAGTTCATACAATTCATGTCTTGTCAATATTATCTGCCTATCTTATGGGGAATGTGAGTGATCATTCCAAAACCACTTCAATCTTAGATTTTGAAAGTGTTTCATAAAGGTCATTTTGGCATTGTATGGATGAAGACCATAGCCTAGCGTCATATCTGGTGGCAAGGGATATTGAGAAGAAGGCAAAATATAATACTAGTGTTAGCAAATTCAGCATGATCCTGGCACAGCTCATCTAGATCTTTGGTCGTGGCCTCAGACTCCTTGGACATGTGTTCACATGGACTTTTTAGAAGATTATATATTTTTGGTTGTAGTTGATGCCCATTCAAAATGACCAGAAGTTTTCATCTACTGAAACCATTCAACATTTTTGTACCATGTTTTAGCCAGTTTGGTTTACCATTACACTTGACCTCAATTCTGTTCTGAAGAATTTCTCAGCTTCAAATGGAATTCAGCGTATATGCAAAGCTCCTTACCATCGTTCTACAAATGGACTAGTGGAATGCTCTGTACAAATATTTAAGCATGTCTTGAGAGCTAACAAGTCTATTTGGAGTCATCAGCAGAAATTGGACAATTTCTTGCTTGTCTGCAGAAGCACACCACTTGCTACTACCCATAGGTCACCTGCAATCTTTTTCCTGAAGTGATCTTTACATACTTGTTGGGACCTGCTCCATTCTGATGTTGCCTCACAGGTAGCTAAATCCTAAGATATACCATTGATTGACAATGTGAGATTTGTCATCATTCTTTTCATGTAGGAGACTTAGCGTGGACTCGCAGTTACAGTTTTGGAGTGAAACTGGTACTTGGAGAACTTGTAAAATGCACAAGACCTGTTTTGTTTGTGGTAAAATTATTCGATGGTATTTTATGGAAATGACATATGGGACATTGCAGCCTCAATGAATATGAGAGTCCAGGGATGTTCCAATCAGACGTTTGGGTCCTCTGATTGAACATCCTTCTGTTAACAACTCCTAATTTTGATGACTTGTTGGGAGAAACTTTGGTACCAGAGCCAGCTGATTCCTCCCACCAACTGTTCCTGTTCAGGATGTTGCCACACCACCATCATTTTGTCATCCCAAGGGATTGTGAAAACCAGTGGTGTGCCTTAATTTATAAATTGTTTCGTTAGTAAGTTGCTATACCAGGGCATAATAATCCCTTGCAACTTGAGAGTCTGGTGTAGTCAACCTAACAAAAAGTTGTGGGTGATATAGTGTTTCATGTTAGCCATATAAATGGTAATGTATATGTATTTGGGATGGTTTTTAAAGTAGGATGGAGAAATGTGAGGTCCTATCCCTTTAAATGTGTGAGCACTCCTCTCTCTCCCCAGTGAAAAGTCTCGGTTTCATGTTGTTTTCAGTTTTCCATCCAGAACAATAAACATTTCCACAGCAGCTAGCTGTGCTTAAATGAGCTGCTCTGGGTCTGTATCTCCTTCTCTGCTTGGTCTAGATATAACAATAGGCTCCTAAATTATTTAGGTGCTTTAGAAAAATATACCTATTGTGAGTGGTTAATCTATATAAGAAGACTCTAGGATTGTCCCTCTGTCTTTGTGTCACTCTGAAGTCTAGAATATCTGAGTCAGTGTAAAGGAATGGAAACAACCACTGGCATGGCTGAGAGCTTTTTTTGTTTAGAAAATCACCAGGTTCAATCATAACTGGATTTTGCAGTCTTTTATCATCCATTTTTAAAAAGTTTCAGCCATTTTGACTTTACAAATTACACCCGTGTGACAGTTATGCATGTATTTATGCCATGCCAACAGTCCCAGACCATTATGATAGCAGTGGTAACTCAACCAATCACTACTTTTACTCTACAGCTAATTTGTATGCAACAATTTCATTGGTTGTATGAGGGAGACTGCACAGATGGTGGATTAATTGGCCCAGTGGCTACAGTATTTCAGAATAGCCCACACAACACAACCATCACAGTGTGTGACAACAAGGACTTTCATCTACTACTGACACAATAGTAACTTTTTCTTTATAGGATATCCTTTCCCCGCAAAGCACTGTCCCAGTCAGTGTAAACATTGATAGACACTTGTTCATAGTGCAGCTAAGCTGAACAATGTACTATATGAGCAAATAACATGCTTTATTAAGCCATTTGATACATTTCCAAGTGAGTCTCAGAGGGAAACTATAGAGATATGAATGCATAATTGGCTAAACAATCAAACACTGAAAGTAATTGTTCATGGTTTACTGTCAAATTGGGAGGAGTTGTCAAATGGGGCTTCCCAGGGGTCTAATCAGTAAGTAATAATATTCCATATTTTCATTAATGATTTTGAGCCTGGAGTAAAGAGCACAGTGGTCAGAGCTGGGAAGTGGTCCATACATTGCATACAATTAAAATCAGATAAGGTGCATCGTTCTGTACAGATTTACACTCATTGAATTAACTAAGGGGTATATCAATGCAGAACATGGCCTGGAATCGATAAACCGAGGAGATGGGAGAAGAAAAATAATCAAAATCAGATTCAATATATGTGAAGTATTTTCTGTAGAAAAAAATAATCAAGGGCATAATATAGGGCCAGATTCTGGCTTTGCCTTGTGCCTGTGCACAAAAGGACAGGAGGATAGATCACAGGGAATCCTATTATGACCTTCACAGTGGAGAACAAGAATCTCAGTTGTTATGCTTACTTGGGTAAGATCCAAAGCCCACTAAAGTCTATAAAATGAGTCTCTTTTCATTGATTTCAATGGGCTTTGGATCAAGCCTTTTGAGCACAAGTACTGGAGCTGTCAAAGTGCTACCAGTGCCACAAGATACCCCAAAACATTTGCGAAAGAAAAACAGGGAAAGTTGTATTTTTTTAAAGTTTGCTAGCTGTGTGGAGTTGGATGATGCAAAAAATTATCACAATTGTATAGCACAGAGTGATGCATAATTTTCTTGTATGTGCACACTCTTTTTGTGTCTCTGCTCGGAGACTGCAGGCTGCTTCGCTAGCCACATCACCCTCCCCTTACAAAGCTACACTCCTGTGCCTGCTTCATCCTACCCGGGCCTGAGGAAGGGAGGAATTGCTCCCCTTCCCCCTTTATTACTGTTCTGCTTCCACATGGAGCCATGCGTAGATGTGCTGAAGGGTTGTGTTCCCTCCTGCTTCAGCATGGTCCATGTGAAAGGGAGGCTTCAGCCACAAAGCTGCCTTTTTAAACCCTGCATTCCTAGGGGATGAGTCAGCGACCACGCTGACCTTTTTTCAGCATTCATCTCTCTTCCCGCCCCTCAGCCATAAAGCACTGTTCCCCTCATTTGGCCCACCAACCAAATATACCCCTCTGCTTAAAGGTGCAGGGCAGTCACCGCTCAGTACCCACATGGCTGCCTAATCGGCCTTAGCTGATTACCAGTGCCTGTGCCTGACAATTCTTCTTATGATTTTTCATGATGATTAAGACCAAGGGGAAAATGTTAAACCCTATACATACAGGGAACTCTCACTGAATTTGTTTCTTAGCAGTATTCTGCTTTGAAAGCCTCTATCTCTTAGGCTAGGACATAGTGAAATGAAATCTGTGAGCGGGTGAGACCAACAGCACTGAGCTCTGCTTATGGTCTTTCAGCATTTATTAACAGGGGCAGTTTTCAGACCCTATGTAATATCATAAAACAACATTTGTAGGAAATTGCCAACTCCTTACTGGTGTGTCCCTAGCTTTTTTCATCCCATGATGCTCTGTACTGTGAAACTGAGAAATTGCAGCACTAAACGTGATGATAGGTACTAAATTCAGGATCCTTGTTAAAAGGGGGGGGGGGGGCACCTTGGCCCTTATGTAGTGTCTTATATACAAAGATTTCAAAGTGCTCCATAAAAGTGGGCATTTTTTTCTCTATTCATCTTGTTAGAGCATAACCTTGACTTTGCGGGTGCTCAGTGTTTCACAGGAGGTGCTCAGGACCTTGCAGCACGAGGCCCTTATTTTGTAAGTAAAATACTTAATGATGGTTATTGATTTTAACATGCAGATTTTGAGGAAATCCTTAAATTTAGGCACAAGGATGATATCAACTTTCTCCTGCCTATATCTCTGATCCTAAAATTCCTACTCAGACAAATAATCTGTACTCACCTGAATATGCCCCTTAACTAACAGCGGTAATTGCATCAGAAAGAGTCACTCATGGGAATGTGTGTTGCAGGATTAGACTTCTGCAGAGTAGTTTTTCTTCACTGATCTAATAGTAGTTGTCCAGATCTGACCATAGGTGTGACTTCTTATTTCTCTGGAATTGACATAAAGACTAGCACATCTAAATATTTTTTGCTAATTCATTCACTTTACCAGTACTCTTAATTTCACAAAGATCTTTTGTTAATACACAATACACTGTTTTTATTTCAAAACTTTTATGATGAAATCCAAAAAGTTCTTGCTCATCTGATTTAATTAAAAACCCAAACATCAGGCCACAATAATGTACCTGTTTGCATATTTAGTTTTGAATAAATTCGGGATGAGTTTCATGGAAAGCTTGGTAAAATTCCAAGAGAATCGGAACTGATTTATGGTTTCAAGTGTCATTCATCTGAAAATTGGTACTTTTGAATTGTTTCAATCCAAAAACAGACATAATTCATCTTTATATCTGTCATAGCAGGAAGATGAGTCAGAATAAATGCTAATGTCACTAATGAGATTGCATCATGCAGTGAAACCGCTTCCAGAGTTAAGGGTAACAGTGCTGAAAATGGGTTGCATCATTTGGAAGGCCTTTCACTACCATTAACATTTCATGATCCTCTGGGGAAAGAGACATCCGAAAACACAAGACAAAAGTAATTTCAACAGAGAAGTTGTACTGTATGAGAGAAGGGTCTGATTTCTGTGCTGACAATTGAAATGTTTTATGTCGGTCTCAACATCAGAAGCCATAGTCTTCACCAAAAGAGAAGGATGTTCCCTTCTTTCTCAATTTTGTCCTCTTTCTTTAGAACACACTCCATAGACTCAGTCCAGTTTAAGTCATGTACCATCTCTCTTTCTCTCTCTTCCTTCATTTACCTAGCACTAGCGTCCTCTTTCTCTCATCCGATGGTCTCCTCGCAATTAGTATGAGATCTTTCTCTGATGCAGCTCTTGTCTTTTTGAATCCTTCAGCAATGGTCCTTGCTTTTTTGAAATCTCATCAGAAAACTTTTCTTTTCAGTGTTTGTACAGCTCCTAGCACAGTGGGGTCTGGATCCATGATTAGGACTCCTGGGAACTACAGCAATACAGATAAATAATTCATAATAATAGTGATTTTTTGTTTTTCCTTACCTAAGCCACTCTCTAGTTCTATGCAGTGTTACCGTAGCCATGTCAGCCCCAGGAAGTTAGAAAGACAAGCGGGGTGAAGTAATACCTTTTATTGGACCAATTTCTGTCTCATAATATCCAATAAAAGATATTACCTCACCCACCTTGTCACTCTCTAGATCTGTTATTTTTACTTACCTAATTCTCTGTCTATTCTTTTAACTCCGCCAAGTGTTCTGGGATACAGTTTGTATGACAGACACTGTACAAATTATTTAGAAGTGTCTTGCTTTAACGTCAGGGGTATTTGTTAATTCTGAAGATGGTATTACTAGGGAGGCAGCATAGTCTAATGGATAGGACACTGGACTAGGGCTCAGGAAACCTGGCTTATATTTCTAGCTTTGCCACTGACTTGAGTAAGACATTTCATCTCTCTGAACCTGTTTCCCCTCACATCCTAGGTCTGTCTTGTCTACATAAACCGTAAGCTTTTCAGAGGGCAGGGACTATCTCTCACTGTGTGTGTACAGCACCTAGCATGGTGGAACTTCATGCTCGGTGCTTCTAGGATCTACTGTAATACCAATACGAGGGACACCATTTTGGATGAAGTACCATCCCTGAGATTTGATGTATAACATTTGCTGATCATTTGTTTTAATCAAAGATTCCATAGCATATTTTGTACGAGTCGCATGATAATTTCAACTCAAGTAATTACCTTTTGCCTCCCAACATTCCATCTGTCACTTCAGTTGGATACACTAATCCTCATCTTCCATCTTAAGTTCTTATGTACTAGTGCTGTGCACTGCAAACAGTTGCCATATTTCACTTTACTGGCCAATGAAGCGACCCCTCCGTATAGTTTGTATTTCAGTTTGCAAAGCACTTCAGGATATTTTAAGATGAAAGGCTGTATGTAATGGTATTAATAAGTGGAGTCCTTTTTATTATAATCTACTGTAACTGCATAAGCTAATAGAAGTATATGAACAATATTTTATGGATAATATTTAATGAGCACAGAAAATCAGAGACCCTAAACATATAACAAAATATAAAATCTATAATAAAATACTAAAATGTTTCTTTCACTCCTTAGCTCTTTGGAAAAAGATATTTTCATTGGTGCCTCATTTCTCAACTGTTGAGGACAGTGATTAACATTAGCATAAAGTAAAAATTCTTAATGGCCATCAGTTGTCATGTAAGGTATCAGGGCTTTGCTTATTACATGTGACATAGAAGGAGGAAGTAACACAACCTGCATTTTATTACCTTGAATCAGACACAAAGGGTTTTCAAAACTTCAAATCCAACTGAAAGCAGCTGTTGGGAAATATCATTACATTATACCTTAAGCTACAAAAACCAATTTAATGGTGACATTTTATTTTATTCAGATGGTCCCCTCTTTTATTCTGTCTAAATAGATGAAGCCCGTGGAAACTGTATCTGGATGAAATCACCAGAAGGTGAAGGGCCCATGACTAAAAACATTCTTTAAAGATTATACAGGATAACAGTCAGATGGAATAGCAGCACTAACAAGAGCAAAGGTCTCCTTAGCTACAGGAAGTCATATTAGATCATTTAGCCTTATATATAAGAACACAGAGTGTCCTTGTGCTGGTTGCAGATAAATTTTGATTAAAGTGAAATACAAAAATACTATTGATTACAGTGAACTCAGGTATTAATTAAGAAAACCACAAGTCACACTTTCTAGATCAGTAAATCATGTTGTTTGTTTGTAAATGGAATTAACTCCTACCCCCACTCACTTAAGGTCATATTTGTTACATGGAATTTTTGTAATAATTCCCATGGCTTGGCTAAATAATTTTCGAGTGATTCCTTCAAACTTTTCCTGTGAAGGGTATTGCATGCAACCCATGTGGGGACTGGGCACAGCTCTTTTGCTTCTGTAGCTGATTTCATTTCCTAGTAGTATCAATAGAGATTAAAGTAGAACCCTAAGCTAAATTCAGATCGAAGGCCCAGATCATGCTTTCATTTAAATGAATGGCAACATTCCAGTTGATTTCAGTGGGGCGGGATTAGGGTCCAAGAAACAAATTCTCCTCTGTTACACCCTGGTAGTCTGATACAGAAACATACTTGTGTGTACAGTATAGTTAAAAATACATATGAACAAAATAATAGTGAAAGGTGCTGGTTTGACAGTTCCATAGAGTACACTCTTCATAAAAAAGGCCACAACTTCTGTGTGCAAACCAGATCCATGACTGTGTCTGAACTGCAGGAGCCACCTGCAGGGGAGAGAGTATTATTTAATGTTCATGGCCCTTTCAGTCCCTGACCTCTGCCAAAACTGCCTACAAAACTAATGGTTAGTCTTTGTGGTGCGGATAGGTATCCATTAGGTCAAAAACCGCCAACTCACTTGTTGAATAATCATCAGATTATAAAAATGTTTGGTCTCTGGCTGGATCTAAACCAGTAATCTAGTACTGAAAACTTCCTATTCCATTATTATTCTGCTGAAGCACCAGTTTCTGTTGTGTACAGTATAATATCTTACAGGATCATCTACAATGTTTGCCCACCTTTTCATAGGCATGGAAATACTGCAGAATAAGCCCAAGCCCTGAATGTCCATTGATTGTAGCTTATCTCCATCTTTCATCTTATTTCTCATTGTTTTCAGATATATTTTCAATTACATCTATACCTCAATATAACACTGTCCTTGGGAGCCAAAAAATCTTACCGTGTTATAAGTGAAACCATGTTATATTGAACTTGCTTTGATCCACCGGAGTGCGCAGCCCCCCCCCCCCCCCCGAGCACTGCTTTACCGCGTTATATCCAAATTCATGTTATATCGGGTGGCATTATATCGAGGTGGCACTGTATCTCAACACTAGTCCATCTGTAACATCAGTTTGAGAATCACACAAAATGTAGATCTGTGAAAAAGAAAATATGTAAAATGAGCCTAAAATATACTATGTAATTATATATAATTATACTTTAGTGGCGTATGTACCAAATGCAGCATATAGTTGGTACAACCCTGATGAACCATGCTAGATAGAACATATTTTTACATGGTGTGAATTAGAGTGGCTAGCTAGTAAAGATCTAGGGTGCAATTACAGCATTCTAAGGTCCACTCTTGCAATCTCATACATCAGTGAGTAACCCTTATTTGCATGAAAAGCTTCATTAACCTCAGTAGGACTACTCACCTGAGTAAAGTTTTGCAGGATCAAGCCCTTACAAAACTATGTTTATGAGAATACGTGTCAGGAAAAGCTCTTTTTTTAACCAGTTGTCATTGAGACTCTTGCAAACAAATGTGCAAAGACTAATCAAACAAAAACACACGGCATTCTGAAAAAGTTCAAGCTAGTCAGCACTGTCAAAGAAATTTCTTGCAGAGAGAAGAGCCTTGCTTACTTTGAATAACAGTACTGCTGAGGCAGGAGAATCTTCCCCAAATCCCTGTTGATCCAACTTTTGTCTTTGCATATAAGAGTTCAGTGGAGTGAACTTGAAAGAGATGATGAGATTAGAGCTCTGGAAGCATTTGCAAAATTCTATAACTATTATGGTGCATAAACATTAGGAAATTAATTGATTTTTCCCCACTGAATTGTATACTACATGCACTATTTGAATTGGCAGGACTTTAATAGGTTGGTCGTTTTGAAGTAAATCATAACCAATTTCTTAAAATAAATCGTTAGCCTCCTCCCAGAGGATCCTTACATTATTTACACAGCAACAGTGTGGAAGGCAATGTTCCCCATTGTTTTGGCATACTCTGTGCTTGTTTGCAACACACAGAATAATATTTCTACATGCCTGAGTGGCTGATTTATGCATCCAAAGGCTGCCTTTGTTTAAAAGAGGTGAAAGTGTGCCAATAATAAAACTAAAGATTTACAAGTATTTATGCATCAAAATTCATATTCATGTTGGAATATTATGACAACAGTGTCAGCAGCAATTAGCAACATTTTAACTCTGTATAAATTGTAACCAGTTGCTCACAGTTTCCATCTTCCCAGTTCCTTCTACTCAGTACTCAGAGAGCAGGGAAATGCTCCAGGTAGAGCAAAATGAACTATGGAAATGCTGATCCATGTGCTTTCTGCTAGAGATAAGTATCTGTACATAGCAAATTTGAAAAATTAAAAAGATAGATTACTGACACAGCAGGGAGGCCACATCTTGCCCCAAAATGAATCTACTTGCATATTTAGGGACTGATCCAGCAGCTCAAAGCCAAGCAAAATTCCCTTGGCAGGCACCATTTCAGCAAGGTACTTAAGCATATGCCTAACTTTAAACATGATTTCAGTGAGATTACTTGCATACTTAAAGATAGGCGCATGCTTATGTGCCCTGCTGAATCAGGGTTCACAACTGTGGTTAGGATGCCTACAGTCTGAACCTGTACCACTGAGTTCAATGGGAGTTTTGCCATTTCTGTCTATGGCAGCAGGCCCTTACACTGCTATTCATTTTACATTTTGTAGTTACGAGATTATTGGGCGCATTACAGGACACACATTCCAAAACATTTTACCATAACATAATAAAGGGGAGGTGAGAAATCTGGATATAAAAATGTAGCCAATGTGTATCATAGAATCCTAGAAGATTAGGGTTGGAAGAGACCTCAGGAGGTCATCTAGTTCAACCCGCTGCTCAAAGCAGGACCAACACCAACTAAATCATCTCAGCCAGGGCTTTGTCAAGCCAGGCCTTAAAAACCTCTAAGGATGGAGATTCCACCACTTCCCTAGGTAACCCATTCCAGTGCTTCATCACTCTCCTAGTGAAATACTGTTTCCTAATATCCAACCTAGACCTCCCCCACTGCAACTTGAGACCGCTGCTTTTTGTTCCGTTGACTGCCACCAATGAGAACAGCCTAGCTCCATCCTCTTTGGAACCCCCTTTCAGGTAGTTAAAAGCAGCTATCAATTCCCACCTCACTCTTCTGCAGACTAAATAACCTCAGTTCCCTCAGCCTGTCCTCGTAAGTCATGTGTATGTTAAAGTTTTTACTAATTACCTGTACTGGCTGCTTGTTTGTCACTGGAGTAGAGTTTATGGTGGTGGTTTTCCCTCCTGTTAAGCTCTAAATAGCTTAAGACCTCCCTGTCTGAGAAACCACCTCTCTTCTCATGCTGTACTGCCACAAATGAGATCAGCAGTGGCACTGAGATGAAGTCCCATTGACATAACAGAGAGAGGGTTCCTGGCCAGGCATTCTCTGGGAGGGCCCTGTGGCTTTGGAAAGTGGTGCCTTCCTTTTGTTCCCAAATAGCCAAATGTACTGATCTTCGTAGCATGCTTTAAAGCCCGTTTTTCCCCAAGATATTTATTCATGGTGGAGTATCATGAGAGTGGCAAATTGATGGAGGGGCAAAATATTATAGCATTAAATGTGCTTGGCTTGCTGGTTATGGTTTATATTGAATGGTATTGCTGCATATTAGTTGTGTTGAGTGTCTTTGATGTGGGTATTTTAAAGTTATGATAAGGGCCTCTAGAGCATATGATAAGACACCCTTATGTATGCAAATACTTAAATTGTGACACAGAAGTAACTTTATATATCTTTCACTACAGTGGCCAGATCCTGTGAGAGGCAAGAATCCTCGCTGTGACAAGAACCCTCACGAAATGCCATGAGCATTTTACAAAATTTGTCTGTGTTAGAAAATGTGCAACACTTAAGTTTTTCTAATTTCCCTGGGAAATCTTCCCATATCTTTGATCATCATCGAATCTGAGTCAAATAAGTATTGCTCTGTTGTTCTAGGTAAAGCCCCACCTAATCAGGAAGTCCTATTATCAGCAAGAAGTGGGCTGTTTTGAAGCAGGGTTTTCATGCTAGAGAAGATGGATGTGTCGGAAAGGTAGTAAATATAATATTTTGTGTTGTTGCTGTGATTATGGTAATGGCTGAATCAAGCAAAGTGGTGGAAGAGGGATGCTGCCAAGGAAGAGGTATTCCTTCCACTCCTGTGCAATATCCTTGAGGTGCTGGGCACATAGAACATCACATGGCAGGAGTGCAGAGTATTTTTACCCAAAAGCAGCTTTAGAAGAGGGTCTTGAAAAGCTGTCTGAGAACCCCAGGCACCAATTCAGAGATTTCTTTGGTGGGGAGGGGGGGAAATTCTGTCTGGGGAGAACATACATAATTTTGTAAAAGCAGCAAAGAATCCTGTGGCACCTTATAGACTAACAGACGTTTTGAAGCATGAGCTTTCTGTCCCTGCCAGCAGGTATATGGGATCTTGGGGAGCTATTACCACACAGGTGGGGTTCAAAATAAACTTTATTAAGAAAATGCCAAAACAGGGAAAATTCAATAGTGAGGGGTATGGGGTTTGTTAAGGTAGACAACTGGGAAGGGGTTTCTTTTAGCAAATAGTATAGGGGGTTTCAATAGTGGGGTACAATACAGTGGGTACAATACGTTTAACCAATTAACACTGAAGCAAAATGTAACAGGTACTAAAATTTCTATATAAAAGGTGTTGTCACAGACATAGACCACTAACAGTTATGGGAAAATGTGGTAAGTACCAACTCTAGGAAAAGTGTCACAGTGGTATAAAGTAAAATGTGAGGTGTGAAGAAAGAGGTAACCAATGGGGTTTTATGCCTAGGACTTCAGTAATACAATTGAGGTTTGGGGTAAGGAGTGGTGGAGGAAGGATTAAAAGGAAGAGAGAGAGAGAGAGCTTCAGGAAGACAGGAGCAGGACAGGCTGCAGGTTTATTTTAAACAGCAGAGAGCAGAGGGAATTTAAAACTTCAGGCTCATGTTAACAGCAGAAGAGAGAGGGATGGAGTGAACTGGAGAAGAGCTCGGTGGGGCACGCAGGAAGACAGACTTAACCACCAAAGCTATTAAGACAAACAAAGGCAAAATCTATCTATGAACCTAACTTAACCAAGAGCTACACAAAATTAGAGTAACAGAACACAGCAGGAGCAACAATTTCTTAAACCCTAACTTACAGAACAACAATACAAAACAATCTTAACCTAACTTAACCACGGGCTATGCTGGGGTGCTGGTTAAGTCTGGGTGCTGGGGAAAGAGAGAGAGCACTTAAGAATAATAAAATAAATATAGAGAATTTCACAGAATTTACAAAGGGTCTTACCAGCCCCGAAAGGAAGCAGCGATGTAAAAGCAGCAAATCATCAGAAGGCTGGTACAGTCTCACATAATCAGGAGATCTCTCAGGCAGCAATGAGTTCTTCGTGGGGGGGGGGTCAAAAAAACGGGGTACCGCTCAAAAATAAACGGAGCGGAGAAGGACCCCAAGAACCCTTGGCTGATCAACCAGGCAGAAGCAGAACCTTTCTGAGGTCTGATCAGAAAATGCTGGTTAAGGGCAAACTTAGGCAGTCTCCACCAGTACTCTGATTGGTCTAGGAGGGCAGGGGGAAGAGGAAAAAAAAAGGAGGGGCAGGTGGCCAGAGAACTTTAGGCAGAGTCCGTGCAAGGTGACTCAAGAGCAACATGAGGCCTATGACGCATGCCCAGGACCTTAAAAAACAAGCCTGCAAACTGGACATCGTCCACCCTACACCGAGCCCAGGTTTAACAAGGTGATAACAGGACTAACCCTTTGAACAGGGCAGTGGTCCCACTTAGCACAATTGGCCATCCCTTTGAAAAGGGCAATGGCTCTTGGTAAACAACTTTAAGGGGCCCTCCATTTTGCTAAACAACTTAACAGCCAGGGAGGGGAGGCCACAGGAGAACAAAAACAAAATGGAGACAGCTGTAAGAAACAAAATGGAATAGGGGGATAACTGTAACAGACACTTTCGTGGGTGAATACCCACTTCGTCAGATGTATGTGGTCATAACTTTGACCACCTCCCATTCCTCTACCCAGCCCCCAGAGGTGTTTGTAAATGAAAGCTAATGCTGTCAAACACTATTAACCTCCTTGGAGAGCCCTTCCACCTTTAAGGAGGTTCCAGAGACAGCCCCTAGATAGGAGACCTGTGCTACCCAGGAATGGGGTGTAGGTTGCAAGAAGGCCACCATTGTTTCTGAACACAGTGACTGCTCAGATCAGAGGGCTTCTGCTGGGTGTGTGGGACAGATTCTTCCTTTATTTCACATGGGAGAACCTCTCCCTTGCCATGTGATTGAAGAACAGTAGTGGAACTCTTAGTTTTCTGCCCCCTCTGCTGATACTTGCCTAGGAATATGATCTGGCCCACATTTTTTAAATTATATCAAGAGTCATGAAGCAGAGAAAAGTATGATTATAAATAGTCATATTTTTACCCAGCATTCTTTGCCTTATCCACACAAAAACATAGTGGGAATGGCTCCTTGAAATCAGTCAAGATGCACCAGTGTAACTGAAACCAGTAAAACTGAATTGATTGGGATCAGAATCAGGCCTATAAATGTTAAGATGAAGCCTACAGACAGCTGGAAAAACAAACCACATCTTCTCCTTGCACATTTATCTTATTCAACTTGGGGGGCCTGGGATGAGTTGAGAGAACCAAAATTCTGTTGTGCGAGTTGTTAAAAAGTAACCTTATGTTCTTCATGGATTTAAAACTCATTGGTCTATTTACTTGGCAAATATAAAAGAACTCTTCACTTCTCACTGTGTTCACCACCATTGACAAGCAGGTGACAAGAAGGTAGCACTGAGTTAACCTTTGGTGATGATCCCCTAACGAGTTTCTAAAAGGTTTGTTGATGGGAATACTCTCTGCTTGGGATGCCAGGGACATTGATTCTTGTTTGCTACTTATAAACACGTTGAGTGAAAGGCAGTTTTTTTGAAGTTGGAGGATTCTGAGATTTTATCCCCTCTGCAGTTCAAGTGTTCGTTTTACTGAGAAAACATTTGACTCTGAGAATTGCAGGAAAATGATAGACTGTGATGTTCAAAGCAAGATGCAGAAACATTTCTTTTGGTAAAGGGCAACATGTTAAAGAAAAATCGCCCTTTTATTTTGACAACATTGCCACTGTCCATTGCTAGGCGGTAGAAGAATATATTGCTAAATTATTTCACTGGCAAATGTGGAATTTAGTTGTGGAAACTGACAAATGTGTCAGCTTCATTTGCACTACTCTGGTGGCAATGGGGTTAATCTGGGCAAAGTAGAATAGTGGTTTAGTAATTTTGTGATACTAATAGTGATCTTGACAACTGTCCACTAGAAACTATGTGCTGACCACCAAAGATTTTAACCTATGTCTCCAGCAATAAAAAGGAGAGTGTTAAACCACAGCACTATCTTCAGTTTTTCTGTCTCTTCCATAATCTTTTCTTTATGGCCTTTTTACTGTCTTAGCTGGTGTCTCTATGAACAGATCCTGTGCTTTGTTTTACTCTATTGTAAGTAGGGAATCATAAATTTGTAACTACTTTGGTAGGATTAAGGCACTGACAGGTAAATTCCAGAAAATATTAGGGGGAAATGGGTGCCATTATGAGAATCTGGATAGATAGATAGAAGTTCTGCCCTCTGCTGCTTGCAGCTGTTGTTAACGTCAAGGGAGTAGCACACATGTGACAGCACAAGCTATAGCAATATCAAAAGACTAAGTCTTCAAAAATCAGCACCTAAACTACTTCCAAAAAAATACTTAGACACAGATGTGAACAAGTATTTGTGAAATTCAAGCTTCATATGAAAATCTGAGTGCACAAATATGGATATTTGGGTGCCCAAAATGTGAGTTTTGTGCAGTAAGTACCCATCTGCATGCAATTAGTTTTTCCTAAGATTGCATGCAGAATTGTTTGAAAATTTAGCTAGGATGATCATCTGGTTAAGAGAGAGATCAGTTGAACATTTTTCAGAAAAAAAATTGTTGAATTATGTACACCTATTTTCAAGCTAATTAAAATCAAAACAGGAGTCAAATAATTGATCACACTGCTGTCTGCAGCCTTCTAAAGCAATCAGATGGGAACTCATTTGAAAGGGTTACAGTAACAGGAATCTATGAAATACTAGACTACACCCTTTTAAATACATAAATCTATTTTTTGTCTTCATTGTACAGTCTGTTTCTTTTCTAATCATCTTTCCAAATATTTGTCACTATTTTTTTTTGAGAATCAACATGTTTCGATTTCGTTTTATAGTTTTCTGTTACTTAAAAAAAAAAAAGAATCTCAAGCATTTTAATTAGATTCAACAGTCTGGATGTGTAGAAGGATTTAATACAGAACAATTCACTCCATGGAAAATATGATTTGGAGGAGGGAAGCTCATTTTTTTATAATAGAAATGAAACATCTTGAATTCCAGATGAAACAGCAGGGATGTGAACATTGCATGAACTCTGCCCATCTGTAGGAGTCCTAGTTTAAAATTCATTATGAAGCGTTGGGGTGGCAGTTATTGAAACAGGATAATACTACTAATAAATGGGAAACCCACACACCAATCTTTGGCAGTTTTAGTGTTATTCAATAGTTTATTAAGATCAAACTCTTTTGATGACAAATAATAAATCCAGTGGTGTATATTTTCAAAATGCATGGTAGTATCTCTACTTGGACAGTAAAATGTAGTTTATTTGTACTGCACTACAAATGACATCAGCCAACAGTACCTAAGTAGACTAAGGACCTGTTTCTGATGTCACTTACATACGTTTAATGGTAGTATAACTCCACTGGGATAAATTCTGTTCTGTTATACCAATGAGAGCCTTGTATGTGCAATGCTGCCTGCATTGAACTGAGTGGAGTTGTAACCATTTTTAACATGGCTGAATTTGACCAATTAAACTCAGTGTTATTGCAGGGATCATCACTTTCTAAATGTGTGTATATCTCCTTTTATATTGGGGCCCCGATTCAGTTGTGGGGAGTAGGAGCTGAGTAGACACATGGGTGCTACCATAACAGGATTAAAGTGAGCAGGATTTGGCTCAACATCAGTTTGATCCAAAATCAGAGGAAAAAATCCATTGTAGTCAATAGATGATCACTGTGAAACAAAGTCCCCCCATCCCCCCACACACAATACAAAATTGAATTTTACTAACAGCAGGTGATTGCTAACGTCTGTTTAAACACAGTATTTTATCCTTCGGCTCAGACTCTTCACCTTGATAGCCTAGCAAACAACTCCCTCCTCCTCCCCCGCTATTTTTAAACTAACAAACTTTCTGAATACATCTTAGCTTATTCAGATCTGTTGTGAAGCTCCAGCTGTGTGGGCATGTTAACTTAACATGATATAGTGTCTATACGTGTTCTAATGCTAACATCAACAGAGGGAGGGAAACACATGACAGTTGGTAAAGATTTACTTCCGAAATCATGCCTCTTGTTTGCTTGCACAAATGGCCGCAGAGAGTGACGAGTGAACTGCTGCTCTGAGTTGAGGCAAGTTACAAAAGGCAAAGACAAATGGTACCCCTGCTCACTGACAGATGAACTCAGCATTCTTCAATAGAGCTCCACAGTGAAAGCAGGTGGCAGTATTACTAGTCTGAATGAGGAACCTTTGCCCTGGGCTAAAGGAATAACTTCAGCAGAGATGAGTAATGCTGATTCCAGCATGCATATATTTGTTTTATTGGAGCTGCTTTAATTAACATTCTATGAATATTCATAACCTACCTCTAAATTATATAATACGGTGTTAGGAAAGCAAAAAAAAAACGTGGGTGGCATTAAGGCAGATCATTTAAAACACGAGGAGACTTAATACTTTGTGCCTATTTTGCACTTTTTGACTCAGGCTCTCAAGGAGTTTTACAAAGACAGGCCTTTTTTCTCAATTTACAAGTGGGGAAATTGAGGCACAGAGCTGTAACAGAGTCAAGAGTAGAACTCATCTCTCCTGAGTCCTAGTTCCCTGTCCTAACCTCAAGATAAGGACTATACAACTGGTATATGACACCTGCAAAGTGGTTGTGAGGTGACACCTGCTGAGTTTCACTCAGCTGGCTGAGAAGCTTCAAAATTCTGTGGTTGCTAGGAACCAACAGGAGACAAGAAGGGGAGGAAAGAAGTAGCTCACTCCCACCACTGCATCTTCCCCCACCACTCATTCTATTCCCCTCCCCCAGTCTTGAGATATATCCTCAGTTTCTTCCTCCTCTTCTGACTCCCAGCCAGAATCTGCCATAGGTGTTGGGACTTCAAGAAGCTATTGAGATAACTTCCTATGAGCCTAGCGGGATTTGCATTTTCTTATATCACCAGGTCTGAGTTTGGCTAGCAACCTCTTCTTTCACTTGTGTCTATCTTAAGTACTTCATATGGCCCCTATTATCATAATTATCTGAATTCCTCTTTAATATATTTATCCTCACAACGCTCCTGTGAGATGGGGAAGTGTTATTATCCTGATTATACAGATGGGGAACTGAGGCAAAGCGACTAAGGCTACATTTACATTTGGAGCTAGGGGATGTGATTCCCAGCTTGCATAAGACATACTCACTCTAGCTCTGCTTGCACTAGTGCGCTAAAACTAGTAGTGTAGCTGGGGTAGCATGGGCAGTGGTGAGTCATATTGGGTATGTACCCATGGTTTAAGGCAGGTTTGTAATCAACATAGCTAGCCCGTGCTACCATCCACCACTGCCCGTGCTACCCAGGCTACACTACTATATTTTACACTAGCGTGAGCAAGTCTATGCAAGCTGGGAATCAGACCTGTAGCTCCAAGTGCACACATCCCCTAGGTGACTTGCCAACATCTGGACAGGGAAGGGAATTAAATGACAGTATCCTGATTGCCAGGCTTGTACCCTAACCCCAGGATCATCCTTCCTCTGTGGTACTGATCCAGCTGCCTGGAGCTTTCCTTCCCTCTAAGGACGTGATCCAGAACTCAATGAAGTTGTTAGCAAGGCTCCCATTGACTTTAATAGGCTGTGGACCGTGTCCCACATCAATAAGAGTGTCTCTCTACATTTTGCCTTAAACTCTTCCTTAACACTTTCACTTATTAATGACACTTATAGCCCCAAGAACTTTCCCTGCTGCCTTTACTGCACCCTTTTATTGTGTCTTCTGTCAGCACTGTCTACTCAGGATTTATTAGCACAGCGGGGGAGGTGCATTACATTGCCTTCCAGAATGGCCCAGTGCTCTGGGAAGTAGGGTTTTGATTGTGCCATCATTGGCATGGTAGAGACTGCTCCCTGCTCTCCCAGTGCCCCGGCTATGTGCAAGAAGGCAGGGTCATAACTCCACCTCCTCAGGATGATGTACACACACAAGGGAACACAGAAGAAACAGTCTCTGTGCTCTCAGAGACAGCCATAATGACTGTCTCTGGGAGGGAGACTGCTTATGCTCACCCAACTTGCCCCCCTCCACCCCCCACAGGTCACTGAAATCCAGCCTTAAGTCTGAGAACGCCAATATCTTCTGAGACCACATTTCCAACTGTATTGTAGATTGCAGCATTCACAGTTCATGTTGCATTGGTTCGGTACATACTATATAGTCAGCCATGTAATCTGGGAACAGAAGCAAAACCATGTGGAGAACTGAAGGTCTTCACAATGATCCACTTACTTTCTACACAAGTGGAAGAGCTGGCTGTGATCCACATCCAAATCTGAATTTTTACGCCACAGTACTGATAAAAGCTGTTTTCAGGAACCAAGCAAAT
Organism: Chelonoidis abingdonii; assembly: GCF_003597395.2. Lineage (NCBI taxonomy): Eukaryota > Metazoa > Chordata > Testudines > Testudinidae > Chelonoidis > Chelonoidis abingdonii. The sequence goes on along the minus strand of NC_133769.1, from coordinate 19,740,911 downwards.
TGCGCTAGGGAGAACAGCAGGTTTCTCACCACTTCACTGCACTCAGAAGTCAGCAAAATGCAGTAATTTCATCTGAGTGATTCATGTTAGTAAGACACCAGACAACAAGGGGAAACTATACGTTATTTACATGTAAACAATAATGTCAGCAGTGGCAGTCGTATAGAATGGGTTAATATCCCCCTGCTGATAAGTAAATAGCTCAAGCTTCAGGCAACAGGATGGCTGACAGAATTAGTAATGGGATACAGAGCCTTTCACCTCCAGATCACTGGATGAATGATAAGTAAATAGTTAGTGAAAGTCATTACCATCTGAAGTTCATTAAGTGGTCTATATGTGCTGGTGGCATCAGCCAAGTTTAGCATCCATACTTCAAAAAACACCCCCATATCATACTGGTTGGCAGACTCAGCAGAGAGGCCAAAAACTGAATGTATATAGAGGCTAAACTATCCTCCATACCCAAAACATAGTCCATCCAGAAAAACATGTCAGCGCATTGGAATACCAGTGTGGGGCAGCTTCTATGCTGGGCTATTCTTCTTCTGTGGCTTACAAGAGGACTTTATTCTTCAAGCATCGTGACCTTGCATCTTCCAGGAGGAATACATTCACCTTTTTGAAAATGGCTCTATTTCTTTCTTAGACTTTATTACCAATAATCATTAAACAGAAGCCAAGCTGTTCAATTTCATAGGTGAAATATTTACCAGAGGGGGCTTACATGAGTTCGGAGCATAGACAAGGGAGAGGATTCAACCCCCAAATCTTTGGGGAAGTGTGATTCTATTTTCCTAAGATGAGTTCTTATTTGATACAGTTGAGAGTTGGACTGCAAATGATTCCAAACATAGACAACATGATATTCCCCACACTGCCTGAACCTGACCACATGTGAATAGCTGCTTGGGTGAAGAACTGGACTGAGACCATCCTATGCTAGTGACTCTAGGGGCTAGATTCACAAAGGAGGCTTAAGCATTCCAATATCTAACTCTTACGCACCCTGCCATCCACTGGAATTCACAGCCCTGAGTTAGGTGCCCATACTCTGCATCCACTGATCTAGGCCTCTGGCACCTGACTGACAGGCTGGAATGAGGGACTTATCTCCACTCAGTATTCTCAGCTGCAAACCCCCTCTATAAGTTAGAGCTGACTTGTCTTAGGTGCCTATTTCAGAAAAAAGCAGAGACCCAAATGTAGTCACTAATGCCATGGGTAGGACATGTAGACTGTGGGAGACCTGTTTCTAATCCCTACTGTACCTGATCTGATGCAGACAATTGAACTGAGATCTCCCACATCCCAGGTGAGTGCCCTAACCTTTGGGCTGTTGAGTATTCTCGGGCAGGCACCTACATCAGCCAGCCCTCAAAATTCCTGACCTGCTTGCCCATGACTGTCTTTGTGTGCAGGTGATTTATGTTCTAAGCTGGCCTACTGGATCAGGCCCTGCATCTGATGAAATGGGTATTCACCCACAAAAGCTCATGCTCCAAAACGTCTGTTAGTCTATAAGGTGCTACAGGATTCTCTGCTGCTTTTACAGATCCAGACTAACATGGCTACCCCTCTGATACTTGACACCTAGTTTAAGAATTTCATCAGGTGTTATGCATGAGCAAGGGCTCTAGGGAAGCTTGTTAGTTGTAGAGTGATGTCTGGGCTGAGGTGGCTTTGCACATTCATGCTGGCAGAAAATTAGGCTCCTATGAAGTTTTGGCACCCCCAAGTTTAGGCTGCAGCTGAATAGTGGTTGTATGAATGTCAGTGGCACCTAAATGTTGTACTTAGGTACCTCAAGAGGCATTGAGGCACCTAAATCTCTTTGTGAATCTAGTCCTTGGTCACTAATGTAATGTTCACATTTCTAACAAGGGTTCCAGGACAAATTTAATAGATACCACATTCAAAGAATTCATCCCAGTTTCCAGTCTGAGCCCAATGAATGCTGGGTAAAGATTTTTGCAAATAGACTGCAGATCAAAGCTTATTTTCTGGAGAAATCTGTGAAATTTGTGAATTAAGAAAAACATGAGAATTTCATAATCTCTCCAGGTGCAATTCATAGACAGACACAAGGGAAAATGTGTGAAACATGTTACTCTTTGAAAATTGTTTGTTTGCAAAGCTCAAATTCCCAGCATAGTGAATCATTGGTACCGTACAGGGTTACTTTAACATATGATTATTTTAAAACTATGTTAAGAAAGTACCACAGGGAACAGAATAAATAAAACTTGCTTCACTTTATTTTCACAAGGGCTCGATCATCCATCCTGTTTACAAATAACGATGTTAATTGTCGCCTGAGAATCCAGTGACACGATCATATAAATAGCTTATCTATTATGAAATCAAGCTTTTCTTTAGCCTCAGTTACTATAAACAATTTGCCTAATTAGTTTTCATCTGTCCCTCCATCTGCAGATTAATGAAAGATCTTCCTTGCATTAGCTTAACACCCCTGGTTTAAGATGAAATGTTGTTAAGAAATGACAGAAGTATCAGTTTGGCTCCAATCCTGCAGACATTCAGGCACCACACTAAGAAATGCACTTAAGCATGGGCTTAACTTAATAGAGGTTAAGCATGTGCTTAAAATTAAGAAAGTGCTGAAGTGAGGTCTTGAGTAAGGTCACTTTCCTAAATCACAGTTTTAAGTATGTGAATAACCTTACTTACAAGAATAGTTCCATTCACTACAATGGGATTACTTACATGGGTAAAGTTACTCACATACATACGTGTTTGAGGCTCCAATCCAGCAACTTTCCATTGAAATGAAATCAGTTGGAGTTTGCCCATGTACAGAGTACAGGATTGTGCCCTGATGCTGACATAGAGAAGACTGCTTCTAAATAACTGTGAAAGTCATTTTAGCCAAGAGAAAAAATCTTGGCTACCACTATATCACTGCCAGTATGGATATGTCTGCACAGCAGTCCATAAACTAGCTTGAATTGAGCTGGCATGGGTAGTAATAGAAGTGAAGAAAGCACAACATGGGCTTCAGAGCAGCTAGTGAGCAAATTATGGACCCAGGGTCTGTGCCAGGCTTCTATCGCCAATACTGAAGCCTGTGCTGCGCTGTCTGCATGGTTGGTGTTACCTGTGTTAACTGGATTCGAGCTAGTTCGGGTAGGGTTGCCTGCACACAGCTTTTACTGTGTAGACATACCCTAAAACAAGATTTTACATTGGCATATCTGAGATCAGACATGAGGCCCATTGGATGTTGCATGCATGTAACCATGGCCAGACTTTGACCTTTAGTATTTAGTTTTATTCTGCTGGTTTAGTTTTATACTCCTGTAGCTAATTCCTATTTTTTCTGAACACTGCTAATGTGATTTGAACTTGGAGGCACTTATATTGGTCTAAATCATATTGTGCCAATATTAGTGTTGTCCACTCTTACCCCAGTTCAAAACCTTAAGCTGTATTCTTCCCAAGGGTGAACCTTATTTGTCTTCTCCGTGGCATTTTGATAACTTTGGAGCTGCAAATAACCTATGTTGCAACAAAAACATCACGTACTGGGTTAGTTATATCATCTTTCAGGACAAGAAACTGTTGCCAGTAATTCTTGTCCTTAAACTGCATCAGAAATCTCCCATCAACATAGGAAATAGGCTTTTTGATGCTGAATCAGAATGTGTCGTCAGTCACAGGAAAAGTCGTTTTGGGTCACCTCATCATAGAAATAATATATATATATGATTACCACACTTTCTTCTTCGTGTGATGATGTTTGGTCTTGCAGCTGTTCTTTCTCCAACTCCTTCTCCATATTAAAACTGGGATTATATGAAAGCTTTGATAGAAGTTGAAGACTTTTTCTGTATTGTACACAAACACACAGCTAGGAAATCACATGGTATTTTCCCCATTATAATTAAAAACTGTTTAAACTAACCTAGCTTCTTATTGAAATGGAATGCTTTCATCATAATTATCCCTCCCCAAGAGAGGAAATGAACTAGGATGGAAGGGGTAAATGAGAGGCGGGAACCTTGGTAACAGAATAAAGTCATTTATAAATCAGTACAAAGAAACATATTTTGATGTGAATGTAATCCTATATTTTCATTTGACAGAGTGATAAACCACTTATTCTTCCATGTTTGTTTTGATATGTATATAATATTGTAGTACATGTGTATCAATCTGTATATGTTCTTAGGCCAAATTCTGCTCAAAGTTACACTGGTGAAAATATGGACTAACTCTATTGATGTAAGGGGATTTATTCTTGATTCACATCGCTGTAACAGGTTTTTGTTTTGCCCAGAATATCCACTGCAATCAATTCCACCTTGCAATATAGTGTAGATAATTTAATTTTCTTTATTTCCCAAACAGTTGTCAGAATCATAGCAAAAGAGCATAGTTCTGCAGTCCCAGCCAAGAATAAGATGCAAACCAAATGAAACATGAGAGAAATAGTAGTGACATTCAGAGTTCAACAGAATTGCTCTTCACGAGCTATCATGTAGTATGGAAACATTTGCTTATAAATCACAGTAATAAGTGCTGCACCATTTATCATGATCACATGTCAAAAAAAAATCAGAGAGTATCAGCTCTGGTTTGGTTAATTAGAGTTGACTTTATTTTTTTAAATAATTAACTAAAACCAAATATCAAAAGAAATACAGGAGCTGGGTGACGTGGTACTCAGCCAGTCTATTACTAAAAGACTGAGTTAAGAGTGTTAACATGGAAAATAGTAGATTTATTTATTTATTTTAGCTTGCAGAGGAAGATTGGCCAGTGGTTAGGAAACTAACTTAGAATGTGGGAAACCAGTGCAATCTCTACTTCGCCGCAAACTTTCTGTGAGACCTTGGGCAAGTCATTTACTCTTCTCTGTGCCTCAGTTTCCCATCTTTAAAATGAGGATAATATTTCCCTACCTCACAAGGGGTATTGTAAGGATAAATGGATAAAAGATTAAAAATGTGTGAAGGGCTTTGAGATCTACCGATGAAAGAGTGGAACAAGAAGTCACATGTGTGCAGATGATCAAACAGCTATATAACTTATTTACTAAGCAGGATGTTAGAGATATATTTAAGTAATTTAAGGTGTTTAACAGGCTGGCATACATTAATAATATTCTACAATAATGCAGATCCCCTGGTATTGCCAAAAATACATTTCCCATGCGAAGTCCTGTTAGTACTGTAAGGGAGAGTAATTTGAATTTAGGCTGAACCTGACTGGATAGGAATATTAAATGTTACTAAGTAAATTCATCACTGACTAACTTGGGTTAACAGTTCACCTTAATAAAATCAATTCAGGTTCAGATTGTCTTATCTGTCCTCCCTCTTAGATATCTCCATTTGTGTGTTTCACATGTGTTTGTGGTTATTTGTGATTGAAATTAAGTTTATTTTTTATTTTTTATTTTTTTTGCATGTGATCCTTTTATTCGATGGAAGTTGTAACAATAGCCAGATAAATTAGTAGGCACTGACCCTTTTCATATGACGAGGAACCCGTGACATGCATCATGTGACTGGAACAAGTTAGCACCTTGCCAAATTAGGCCCAAAATGTGGTTATAGTCAGAAAAGTGACCATACAAGTGATGTCTTACTCTGCTTATCTGCTCCTGGTTTTTATGTTCAGCTGCTTTCTTTACAGACAAAATAGATTTTAATGAACAAGCCAGATTCTCTCATGCCTCAGAGGTCAGCATCATTGCCACCTAAGTCCTTACCACAGATTTTCCTTAGTAGCGATAATGTAAGAGGCAGAAGGAGAGAGTATGCTATTCAAATCCCAGGCCAAGATTGCTGCATTGCCAGTTAGAGGTTGTTGTAAACAGATAGTTAAGGGTTAATGTCTCTTTTACCTGTAAAGGGTTAAGAAGCTCAGTAAACCTGGCTGACAACTGACCAGAGGACCAATAGGGGGACAAGATACTTTCAAATCTTGGTGGAGGGAAGTTTTTGTTTGTGCTCTTTGTGTTGTTGTTGTTCGCTCTTGGGAATGAGAGGGACGGGACATCAATCCAGGCTCTCCAAATCTTTCTGAATCAGTCTCTCATGTTTCAAACTTATAAGTAATTAGCCAGGCAAGGAGTGTCAGTCTTATGTTTGTTTTCTCAACTTGTAAATGTTTCTTTTTGCTGGAAGGATTTTACCTCTGTTTGCTGTAACTTTGAACCTAAGGCTATGGGGGGTCCCTCTGGTCTATAGGAATCTGATTACCCTGTAAAGCATTTTCCATCCTGATTTTACAGAGATACTTTTTACCTTTTTCTTTCTTTAACTAAAAGCTTTCTTTTTAAGAACTTGATTGATTTTTCCTTGTTTTTAGATCCAAAGGGATTGGATCTGAACTCACTAGGGATTGGTGGGGGGCAAAGGTGGTGGATGGTAAATTTCTCCTTGTTTTAAGATCCAAGGGGTTTGGATCTGTGTTCACCAGGGAATTGGTGAAGTCCCTCAAGGCAACCCAGGGAGGGGATGAAGTTTTGGGAGAACAGAGAGTGCCCCAGACACTGGAATTCTGGCAGTATACCAGAGCTAAGCTAGTAATTAGGCTTAGAAATGTCCATGCAGGTCCCCACATCTGTACCCTAAAGTTCAGAGTGGGGAAAGAAACCTTGACGGGGTGAAAAAGAAAACCATACTTGGCCATGTAAACCAAACTAATTGGATCTGGAAGTCATTGAGAGATAATTAATAGAGAATCCTGCCATGTCAATTTCACAATCACTTTTGTGACTGTAACTAATTACTTCACAAAAGAACCTGTCAATTTGGGTGTTTGAATGCAGACTAAGAAGCAAGAATATTTACTTTGAAGTTTTTGCATGGCTAAATACATTCAAAATGTGAAGACAATTCACTGCACAGCAGCAATGGGCCTGAATATCACTTATGTCTACATTATATAGTTTAAACCACTATGGAAAGAACTGGGAAAATAATGCTTATTATGGCATAAATTAACCCTATAATTGTAATGAATAGAATATGAGTGTGATCTTGTGGCTCCACCCAGACAGAGCCAGAGTTTAGTTCTTAACATAGATTTACCTGCTAATAGAATGAGTCACACTTACAATATTTCAAGAGTTACAGTGGACACAACCAACATCTTGCACCTAATGTAATGCCCACCTGAATCAAGCGGGTGGGTCCCTGGAGTCCAATCCTCCCTGTAAAGTTGTTTGTATTGAACCAGACACAACATGGATAACATGACCGATCATGTTCCATGTCAATTGGGTAATATATGTTCCATGTCTTCTCTCTTTCTGGGCCAACTTAAGTCACATTTGGCAAAACTCCCACTGATTTTAATGGGAGCAGGATTTAGGCCGATATGTTTTTCAAATAGCTTTCAGGTCTTGGGGTCTGTTCAATAATTTAGATGTGGTTGAGGGTCTATATGAGGCATGTACAAAACTACAGATTCATCCGTTCTGGCAGTATGAGAAGAGAAGAATGTATTTTATCCCAAACTACCAAGTACCATTTCTTTATTCCTGTAATTGATTCAGTAGTAAATTAAACTCCTTCTGCAGGCTGCAAAGATGAAACCTTGCCATTTGCCCATATCAAGAAAGGTCATTGCAAAACAGTGAGCAACATCACCCACCCTAACTCAAAATGCATCAAAATTTGAGATGGGGGTAGTTGGTAACAGGCCTGTGAAGGGATTGATCATGGAATCTATGAGTGGAAGGGAATAACAAAGTAATATTTATGTTCAGAGTCAGAAATCCAACTATTGGGACCACCACCTCCCCATCCACTTTTTAGCAGATTAGAAAACCTGGCTGATAGTAATAGACTCAGGTGCTCAATCTCTTTAGCTGAACTAAGAGAAGGTTAAGGAGTGACTTGATTACAGTCTATAAGGACCTACATGGGGAAAAAAATAAATAATTTCTTGTTGGCATCCTATCATCTGTGAAAGACGGTGGGGATTGCAGCCTATGATGTAGATGGTTTGCAATGTCTCATGCAACTGAATAGTTCAATCCAAGATTTGCATGATCTTTGGCAGTTATTGCAAATGGATGTACCTTGGTTGGGAGCTGCTTGCTTCCTACGGGCTCTTTTCTCTTCGAGCTGGAGGAGTTAGCTTCTGTCATGGACTTTGATACCCTGATGGAGAAGATGGTGCCACTTGTTATGATCACTTGCCAAGATTTCCCATTGGTCAGGATCAATTCCAAATTCCTTCATATCTCTCTTGTGTGTGTCTCTATAGCAAAGCTTGGGACGTCCTGTTGTTCTTGTTCTCTCTGATAGCTCCCCATGTAGCAAATCCTTAGGTATGCATCTGTCTCCCAACCTACTCAGATGGCCCAGACAATGCAGTCATCTTTGCTTGAGCAGGGCTGTTATACTTGGTATATTTGCCCTTTGAACAACCTTTGCGTTGGTGACTTTATACTGCCATTTGGTGTTGAGTATGTGGAATAAACAGCATAGGTGGAAACTGTTTAACCTTTTCTCCACATAAGCATAAGTTGTCCATGTTTACCCACCATACATGAGAGTGCTGAAGACATGAGCTTGGTACACTAGCATTTTGGTCTTGATGGTAAGTTTTGACTTGTTCAATGCTCTTTTAGTTAGTTTCTTTTAGTGGTGGCAGCCTTTCCAATTTAAACATTTAGATCTCCTTCCAGTGAGAGGTTGGCAGTCACTGTAGAACCTAGATACCTGAACTTTTGGACTACTTCTAGTTGGTTTGCATTTAAGGTGATTGAAGGATCCTGTGGAACCTCCTGTCCTAATACAACCATTTTTCTTACTGCTGATGGTGAGAGGAAATGTCTGACAAGCATTTGAAAGGAGATCCATGAGTTCTTGTAGTAGATCTTCATCATGAGCTATGAGGGCAACACCGTCAGAGAATAGAAGTTCCCTGATTAGCACCTTTTTGTCTTCGGTCTTTGACTTAGGTCGAGACAGATTTAAGAGTTTCCCATCCGCTTTTCATCTCAAATAGCATTTAATAATAAGCTCTTCAGTCTAGTAGTGAAAGGTATAACACGATCCAGTGCCTGGAAGTTGAAGCTAGACAAATTCACACTGGAAATAGGGTATACATTTTTAACAGTGAGTTTGATTAACCATTGAAACAATTTACAAATGTCTCTAGTGGACTTTTAAATCAAGATTGGATGTTTTTCTAAAAGATTTGCTCTAGGAATTATTTTCTGGATGATCACAGTGGTCCCTTCTGGCCTTGTAATCTATCAATATACTATCCTACTTACACATCCCTACCCCAGGACATTCCCATTGCAGGAGAGAAGTGGCCTATCAACATTAAAGGAAATTGTCAGAATTCTGGGTAGCCTTTGACATCACTGGAAGTTGAGGGTCCTTATCACCATGCAACATCAAGTCCTTTAACCCCAATATTAATTAACCTTATACAAGATTGCTACAGTGATGGGGAATAATCTCCAGATTCTAAATACCTACTTTTTGTATGTGGATTTTATTATTCTCACTACCTTGTTTCCAAGAAATGAGGAAAAGAGAGATAACTCCGAAATGTTTTCCTTCCCCATCAACATCTGAATATGCCTGTCCAGGGAAACTCAAGGAATGAGATTCTGATCCCATGTAAGCTGGAGTTGCTCTGGATTCACACCAATGAAGTTGAGGGGGCTCATTCATGATTAAGTTACACTGGTGTAATACAGAAGTTATACAGTGATGGTGTGGCCCATGACACAAAAAACACCACCACTGTTTACTTCCATTGTCAGCACAGGGTACATACTGAAACAGGCATGGAAAATATACTATCCAATCAGCCTTTCAGGAGAGAGGCAGTGTGGGAAAATATGTTTCTGTTCTATGGAACTAATGCAGCACTTTAGTCTCAAAGATTCCTAAACTGGGTTTTTATATGAGCACTGATGGGCTGGGCCTCAGCTGGTGTAGATTGACCAATTCCACTGACTTCAATGGAGCTATGTCAGTTTATCCCCATTGATGATCAGACTAAATTTGATAAAAGAAAGAAAAATGGGTCAGTAAGTCTTCAGAAGAACTGGCGGCACAATGAAAAAATGCTGTTGCTTTAGATTTTCTAAGCTTTGTAAATATATGTCACATATGTGAAATCATGGTTATGGTTTTAAAAATGAGATGACATTGACAAATGTTGCTGCTTTTGGGAAAACAATTGTCCTTTTTTCTGTAAGGTGAGCGTTTTCTTTCATGGTATTCAATACCGAGAAAAAAAATTGCTAGTAATATTATTTTTCAAAACGCACTTTGAAATTCTATCTTGGCTTGGAAGTGTGTTTCTCTTTTGTTGAATTCATATGTTCCAGTTCTTACCTTAAATCCCCTTGTTCACAGCTTTTGAATCACCCCAACAAATCCTCCGTGAATATGACAAGCTTAAAACACTACATTTAGCCTAGTTCTGGGCAAGACCAATATAACTTTGCCCAGATGGTAATTCAGCTATGTCATGTCATAAAAGCAGAAGTTATAAAATGATAAATTCCTGAACAGAAGCCAAAATCACATGAAAAGGAAGATAGGCCCGATTTTAAGAAACAGCTAAATGAATAAAGAGATAATATTACTGAGAGACGCCTTAGTCAAAATTATCTAAGGTAAATGCTATTTATCTTGTTTAGGTAGACTTTATTTAAGAAAGGGAAGAGTTATGTTTCCTTAAGTTCTTTGCCACCCTTGGAAAAATGACTGACAGTTAAACTATTTGCACTAATTTTTAAAAACATTTTAGACAAAGAGAGGGCCCACTCCTACAAACCCATACTCTCCTGTGAGTAGCCTTTAAGCCATGCAATTGTCCCATTGCCCTCACAATACTCTCATGAATAAAGGTTTGCAGACTGGGGCCACGTCTACACTACGGGATAATATCGAATTAGCTAAAATCGGTTTCTTAAAACTGATATTATAAAGTCAAGTGTGCGCGTCCACACTAGGCACGTTAATTCGATGGTGTGCTTCCATGGTGCAAGGCTAGTGTCGATTTCTGGAGTGGTGCACTGTGGGTAGCCATTCCGTAGCTATCCCATAGTTCCCTCAGTCTCTGCCGCCCCTTGGAATTCTGGGTTGAGAGCCCAGTGCCTGATGGGGCAGAAATCATTGTCGCGGATGGTTCTGGGTACAGCCTCACCCCTCCCTTTGTGAAAGCAGCAGATAATTGTTTCGTGCCTTTTTCCCTGGGTGAACTGAGCAAACGCCAAAGCACAGCAAGCATGAACCCTGCTGAGATCAGTAACGCTATCGTGAACATTGTCAACACCTCGCGCACTCTCGTGCTGTCTATGCTGAGCCATGAACTGCAAAGGCAGAGGAGAGGAGGGCAGTTACGGCAAGTGTGGCGACGAAAGCGATGAGGACATGGACACTGAATTCCTCTAACCGCGGGCCCTGCATTTTGGACTACTGCGGTAATGGGGCAGGTTCTACCCATGAACGCCAATTTGGGCGCGGGAAACAAGCACAGACTGTGGACCACATAGTTTTGCAGGTGTGGGACGATTCCCAGTGGCTGCAAAACTGTCCGCATGCATAAGCAGGCACTTTCTTGAACTGTGCAGCTCCCGCCCATGAAACGCCATGATACTAGATGAGAGCGAGCCCTCCACAGTGGAAGAAGCGAGTGGCAAGTAGCCTTCAGAGCGCCAAGCGCCAGACACCTACCGGTAGTCAGGCGTCGGGATGCAATTTGGAGTGGGGCAAATCTAATCTGTGGGGGCTGCGGTGATGCAAGTACCAAAAGCAAAGTCGTTAAGCTGCTGCTACGAAAGGTGGACTCTTGGAAACGTGCAGGTGATAGTGGATGGCTTATTGGCTGCAATGGGATCCCTAACTGTGGGAGGGCCATAGATGGAACCCATATCCCTATCTTGGCCCACAGGCGCCAGAGCACCCAGTACGTAAACCGCAAGGGGTACTTTTTCATGGGTTTTGGGGCCCCCCCTGCAAAAAGCCGCAAAACTTGGGGGGGGTTTGGGGGGGAAATGCACAAGGGACGTTCACACAACACCACGTGGGATGGCCAGGAGGGTTCATGACGACCGGTCTTCAGAAGCCACTACTCTGTTTAACAAACGGCTGCAGCAGGGAATTACTTCCCAGACCAGAAAATAACCGTTGGGGATGTTAGAAATGCCTGTACATTAATCCGGGTGACCCCAGCCTAATCCCGATGCATGGCTCATGAAGCCAATACACAGGCAGCCTGACAGTGTCAGAGCTGTTCAACTACAGGCTGAGCAAGGTGCAGGAGGTGGTAGAATGGCATTTGGCCGTATTAAAAGGGCGCTTGGCGAACATTACTTACTCGCATAGACCTCAGCCAAACCAATTCCCGTTGTTATTGCTGCTTGCTTGTGGCCAACAAACTCTACTCTGTGAAGTAGGGGGAGACATTAATGGCGGAGGTGGAGGCTAGAGGCAAATCACCTGGCTGCTGAGTAACGAGCAGCCAGAGACCAGGTTGCCGCTCAGGCGATTAGAAGAGCAACACGGAGCGGTGCGCATCAGAGAAGCCTTGAAAAACTGAGTTCAGCACGGGCCAGGGTACGGTGTGACTGTTGTGTTTGTTTCCCCTTGATGAACCTCCCCCCTTGATTGAATCATTCCCTGTAACAACCCACACTTCCCCTTTACCTACAGCTTGCTGAAGAAATAAAGTCAGTATCAGTGTAAAATCAATATCTTTATTACGTCAATTTCCATCCACACTAACACTATTCCGAAGTAGCAATATCGATTTTAGCGCTACTCCTCTCGTCGGGGAGGAGTACAGAAATCGATTTAAAGATGCCTTTATATCAATATAAAGGGCGTTGTAGTGTGGACGGGTACAGCGTTAAATAGATTTAACTCTCTTTAAATCGATTTAAACACGTAGTGTAGACCAGGCCTGGGACTATTGCTTTCATTAGGGCTGAAATGGGACTGCTCATCTAAGTAAAGGCTTCAAAATAAGGGGGGGAAAATGGTGGCTGAGAGGTATTTATTGTCTTTGCTCTCTTACTTGTTTTCATAGGCATAAACGATCCTTGAGCATCAACTGAATTCTGTTTCCATGATATTTCTGATGATCCTGTCTCAGGACTCAAGCTGAATGATTAAGGTGTCACTCTACAGCTGTCTCACCTCACAGACATTTTTTAACTGATGAGATGTTAAGTTGTCCCAAAAAAACATCATTATGAGTTTGTTAGGGCAGGGATCGTGTCTTTTTCTGTCTTGTACAGCAAGAAGCACAAAGCTGGTGCTTAGCACATAATTAATAATAACTAAGGTATACAGGGCCTGCTCTTAAGTCCCTTGAAATCTATCAGTCTGTCTTGTGACTTCAGTGGGCCTTGCATTGGGACCATATTGTATTGGATATAAAAGAATCCTCAAACCAGTATGTTTTATAGTGCTGGGTGAGAATCTGTCACTGGGTTTAAAGCTCTATTTAACAGGCAGCTTCTCAGGAAAGGGTAAGGATTTGCTGCTATCTATGTAAATTACTTAGACTGGACTGATCTCCTACTTTATTTGCCTCTTTCTCAAACCACCGCGGAGAAAAGCCGCCTTCAAATAGCCTTCAAGAAGTAAGGAGCTTTAGGGGGATTTTTAAGTGACAAGCACCGTTACTAATAAATTGTCTCAGAATGTAAAATGTGACCCCCTCAGGTGGTTCAGCCACATTGTTTGCAAACTGTGACAAAGTATCAGATTCCTGCTTTTTTCCTAAGCACTCACCATGGGACAATACAGTTCCACGACTTAGCACACCAGCTTTGATTGTGCAGCCTGTAATTAGGGATTCGGACGAGGATGAATGACAAAGAATGCCACTGTGCAATTGGCTGTAACCAATGTGACCTTACCTGATCCTGTCTCTTTAAAAAAAAATATATATTGACCTCTGGTACCCCCCCTTGCATGATCAATATATGTAGTTAGCGCGGACACCCCTGCCAGGCTTTTCATCGCTGGGCTTTTAAAACCATTAGCTTGCTTTGTAGTCTTAGCGAGACATACATTTCTGAGCTATCATAAATGAAATCTTAAAAGATACCTTTCAACATATGCCAGGCACAGTTAAAAAAGAAAAAAAAAAGGCCATTATGGTTTCTTTAAAGGGGAAAAGTACACAGGGTGAAACGCTGCAGACTTTTATAGAATATGGAAAGTTTGAAAGAAGCTAACAGGCTACGGACTCAAGAAAATATGGTGCTATTGGATAGAGAGGAGATATGCAGCAAGTCTACAGGTTTTTATAGGATTTTTTTCTTTTCTCTACAAATTGTTTTGCTTTTTCTGTACCAGGTTATAGGTCAGTTGACCTCACTTTCTCTCCCAGTAACTTACACCTAATATTTCTTTCTATTAAACAAATAAAATAAAATGCTACCAAGGAATTGTTTTGCACGGTCCAGCTGTTGTCTGCTGTCATGGGGGAAAACGTGACTGGGAAGAATATATGTCTCAATTTATTTAGGAAAAATAAGCTTTACGGGTTTTCCAGTGGAATTTTTATGCGGCTTTTGGACTGCACCATATGGAGCACATTCAGCTATTCCTCTCCACCCCTCAAATTTCTTAGTTACCAGCAGAGATGGTCCAAAGCTGTCAGACTGTATCTGGACTCAAATCTGAATCCAAACTTCCCCCTAAGCACTGGGTGTTGTGGTTCGAGTTCATTATCAAGATGGGCTTGTGGTCTCTGATCCAGAGATGAAGTGTTCTAGATTTGTTTCAGACATTTGTGTTTGGGTAGGTGCCCTGTGGCTAGCACTCTGCAACAAGGGTGTGTCAGAGCTCCCTTCTTACCAAATGCAGGAGGTCTGGGCTAATTCACTTTCAGGGGAAGGCCAAGAGGCAGATCTTAAAATGTTCAGTCCTCTGGCCTGAAGGGAGAACTTGAAATATGATACAGAGCAGGATAACTCTGCTGCAAATAGGAACAAATAAGCCACCTGAGGCTATCTGAGCCACTCTGGTGGCAAGAACTTAAACACTTGCTAGTGCTTATTTTTAATGATAAACAGCAAGGCAAACTGGGAAATGAGGAAGATTCTGGAGCCCTTATAATACAGAGACGCCTCTTAAAGTAGTTGAAGGTAAACAATCTTATCAAGGGAAGTAGGCTAATGTTTGGTGGGGAGTCACTTGGGGCTTGTCTTCACTACCAGGGTAAGTTGACCTAAGTTACTCTACTCCAACTATGTGAATAACCCCGGTGTGTTTGCTGCCCTGCATCAATGGGAGACGCTCTCTGGTCGACTTCCCTTACTCTTCTCAGAGAGATGGAGTACTGGGGTCGGCTGGAGTGCGCTCTGCCATCAATTTAGCGAGGCTTCACTAGACCCGCTAAATTGACACCTGCTGCATCGATTGCAGCAGTGTCAATCTCCTGGTGGAGAAGACAAGCCCTTGGAGATATAGAGCCAGTTGGGGGAGTCTGGAGATGTTCACTCTCCCATGCACTACTGTTGTGCTGTGGGCACTGTTGCTTTTAGCTTTGCAGGATGGTGTGAACATAAGTCTTTCTTCTCTCTTGTGGTTATAAACAAATTTTAAAAGTAGGAGGGAAAAACCAACCTGTTCTCTCTGTGGCCTCCCTTGTTCTATCACTTCTGTGTTGGGAAGAGTTATCATTCAGCTGTGGTCATGGCATATTTTTCATCCTCATTTTTGCTCTGTTCATACAGACTACCCTGGAATTAAGTTTGTCTCCATAAAGGAGAAAGAAAACAAGGCTTAAGGATACTGATTCCTAGGTATGACCCAGATTGTCTGCCATGCAGGAAAAGCCCAAAAAATGGAAAAGGAAACTCACCCAGGTTCCCTTAGGAACTTTCCACCCTATATTGTTCTGTCTGGTGGGTGGTGATCACCTCCCAATATCACCACAGATTGGAAAGACTCTTGGCCTTAAAACATGCGTGTCCCCTCAGTTCAGCCAGATGCTTGGGCGAACACTGTGAAGCCTCTGTGACTTTATGCTGTCTCTAGGGACCCATGATCCTACCATCGGCAGAGCTGCCTTGAAGCTGCTCTTCCAGGCACTCTCCCACTTGTACCTACACACATAAGCCCTTCTCAGAATGAGTTTAGCACCACTGTGGAGGTGCACATGGAAATTAGTAGCATGGCTCAGTCAGTACAAGCTTTGCTGCAGAATCATTTCAAGGTTGCTAGTGGGATGAAAGTTTGTTCCCCTGATTCTGCATCCTCCTGGATCTTCCTCATACATTGATCCTCAGCTGCATGGAAGAACTTCTGTGGATTTCAAGGTGGAGAGATGTGCTCCCTGACTGGTGATCCATGAGGCATTCACCCCTTCCTGCCCCCAGAAGTGAAAAGGATAATTTGAGCCTAAATCTTTACAAGGTGCATTAAGATTTAAACACTTTGCTGTTGCTGGGCTTGTTGGTGAATTAAACCTTGTTTCCTGCTATATGTTTGTCAAGTGTCCAGCATGATGAGGAACTGATCTTGATTGGGTCTCTAGGCAGCACTATAATACAAAATAATAATTAATAATAATAATGAAACTACTCTCACAAGCACTTCCAGAGCATTAAACTTCTAATAGATTTTGAAAAAAATATTATTAGGCCTTTGAATTCCTGAGTGTGTTTGGAGCAGTGGCATTCCTTCATATCTTCTTTGGGACCTGGAATATCTCTTCAGTTATGCTTGTGGACATGATCCCTAGACCATCCCAAATTAGGCCAGTGGATAGAGCACTGGACTGTGACTTGGGCAGCCTGGACGCTAATGCCATCTGTACTACCAGCCTGTTGTGTGACAGTAGGTAAATCTCTGTGCCTCTATTTTCCCTTCTTCTTGTTTGCCTGTTTCACCTGTTTACAATGAGGTGGGCACTACTCTAATCCAGATTATTATAATAAGAATCTTTTTAGCATAGGAGAGTTGGATACACACTTCCTTTAATTGGCCAAAGGATTGCTAATAAAGACATTTCCTTTCCTTAGGATGTGAGTGTGCTAGGGATGGGAATGAGAGGCCAAGACAGGGAACAGAAAGCCAAAATATTTTACGCTTTATGGAAATAAAAATAAAATGGCATGAGAAAGAAATTGCCCACTTTACTAAACAATTCTCCAAACCACTTCCTCTAAATGAGAAAAGTATGTTCCCTAGTGTAAAATATTTATTATCCCAAAAACAATGTAGAAAGCACATTAGATCCCATTACATTTGTATGTGTGTGTTCCTTTAAGGTACAATGCATTCCGGGCAAGCTATAGGACATTAGTCTTTGTGACCCAAGGCCTTCTTCACTAGTCACCATTTTTAATGAAAATGGATGAAGGAAACTTGTCACAAATATGTCACCAATCCTGCATTTTTAAAATGTTTGTTGGCTTCTCCAGAGTAGCCTGTTTGTCAGAACATGGATGGCTATTTCCAGATGTATTAGTCATTCCTCACAAGGTAAAATAGCCTATTGTGAGAAGGTGGAGTGCAATATTTCAAGCTACTTGCAATGCATTTCTTCCCCCTCTGAAAACTGTCTGAAAGCTCAAGTATATGGTGATGGGTGAATCCAGCTTCTTAATGAATCCAGCACTCGGTGCAAGCAGGCTAATAAAGTGAAAGAGCACCTGGTTTACGCTTAGCATGTGTCAAGGCTTAGCTCACTGAACTCACTCGAGGAAGTGCATATAAACCACCCCCTGTAAAAGCAACTTAAAACAGCTTGGAAAAAATCCATCTTATTTAACTACCCACCTGCACAATATCAAAGATGATGCATAGATATTTGTGTAGTTTAGTGATAGTTTAGAAAATGGAAATGGTTCAAGCCCTGTTTCAATAAAGCGTTTAACCATGTGCTTAACTTTAACTGAGTGCTAAAATCCCACTGAAATCTTTCTACTTCATCTTCTCATAGCTCAGTGGAACTTAAGCACAAGCCTAACTGCATTAGTGAACTGGAGCCTCAAGAACTATGATAGTATGTTCAAAGGAACAAAAAAAACCTTTTCACAACCAGTTTTACTTTCATGCCATAATAACGAGGCTGAAAGTCATAGGGGCCTCTTCCCTTGTAGCCTTCTTTCCTCAAAACTTCAATTTTTATTTCTCAGCATTGTAGGTCCTCTTGCATTCCTAGGAGAGAACACTTCTCCCTGCTGGAAAATTAGGCATGCTACCATAGAAATGGTTCATGTTTTGCCTTATCACATCCACTCCTTCTTCTATATTTTTGTGAAATAATGCTCTTGCAAAATGTAAACATGTATTTTATGTTAAGAAACAGTTAACATTTGCTAAAAATCATCTTCTTGTAGCCAGTGCATTTGCTCACTGATAATCAGCAAAACAGCTACAGTCTGAGGACAACAGATCTACTTGCAAATCACAAGATTATCCAGCATCTTAGGCTATATGCTATGTATGTCAAAATTGTCAGTGAAAATGAAAAAAAAAGAAAAGAAAAGGTTTTATTGACATTTGTCTTCAAATATGTTTGTGTTTTTTGTCAAACTAAATCCCATCAGCCGACAAATTTGGCAAGTGAAAACTGAAAACATTGGACAAAAACTAAATTTTGACTGAATTTTTGGTGTTTTTAAAAAATGCGTTTTGAACTAAAACATGTTGATCAGCTCCAAATGAAAGAGACTTGTAGTGGAAGAGTGCGTTCTGGCCCCCTGTTTGGGACCTAATGACATCTGTTTTGAAAATTGATGCCATAATATGTGAAGGCAGGTTAGCACGGTTCTGATTACAGCTGAGTTTCCTTAGTTTGCCATGGTTGTAAGCGGGGATCTGCAGTTCATAACTTAGTTGCTGCTGTTTGCCTACAAACCGTTTTCTGCAATGCTTCCTGGAAAGAGCAATAGTATATTGACATATACCCACTTGGGAAAACTGTCCCCATAAGATAGAGGACTAGAAATCCTGATTTTGAATTTACACCAAAATCTTAGATTCTACTGAAAACAACAACACTGTTCAATATCCTAAATATTTGAGTTAGGATACTGAACTCACATGATCTGTTGTAGCTCTCTCTACACAAGATTTTATTCTAGCCTTTGCGAGAGCACTCTAGCCCAGATATACATCTCTCTCCCAGTAAAATCATCCAATGCTTGCTGCTCAAAAGGCAAAGCTTATATACTGTGAGCTAGCTGAGGCAGGCTCTGTCAATCTCCTAGAAGAGTACCCAGAAGTCATCTACTACAGGACAGGCCCAACAAAGAAAATAACAGAATGCCACTAGCAGTCACCTTCAGCCCCGAGCTAAAACCTCTCCAGTGCATCTTCAAAGATCTACAACCTGTCCTGAAAGATGATCCCTCACTCTTACAGATCAGCCCCCCAACATGAAGCAAATACTTACCAGCAACCGCACACCATACAACATAAACACTAATCCGGAACCTACACCATCACAGGACCTAATCACATCAGCCACGCCAGCAGGGGCTCGTTCACCTGCACATCTACCAACGTGATATATGCCATCATGTGCCAGCAATGCCCCTCTGCCATGTACATTGGCCAAACCGGACAGTCTCTATGCAAAAGAATAAATGGACACAAATCTGACATCAGGAATCATAACATTCAAAAACCAGTGGGAGAACACTTCAACCTCTCTAACCACTCAGTAACAGACTTAAAGGTGGCAATTTTGCAACAAAAAAAATTCAAAAACAGGCTCCAAAGAGAGACTGCTGAACTTGAATTAATATGCAAATTAGATACAATTAACTTAGGTTTGAACATAGACTGGGAATGGTTGGGTCATTACACTAATTGAATCTATTTCCCCATGTTAAGTTCTCTGCACACTTTCTATAGGTCATCTTGATTATCACTTCAAAAGTTTTTTTTCTCCTGCTGATGATAGCTCATCTGAATTGATTGGCCTCTTACAGTTGGTATGGCTACTTCCACCTTTTCGTGTTCTTTGTATGTAGAAATATCTCCTTGCTGTATGTTCCAGTCTATGCATCAATGAAGTGGGTTGTAGCCCACAAAAGCATATGCTCAAATAAACTTGTTAGTCTCTAAGGTGCCAGGAGCACTCTTGTTCTTTTTGTGGATACAGACTAACACAGCTGCTACTCTGAAACCAACCTAGTGGAACATCGTTTCAGGTCTTTTCTTCTACTTTATGTTAGATGGAATGCTACATCTATTTCCCCCTGAGCTTCAGAGGATGAAAATGTTGACAATCTCTCTTCAAGCATACTTGATAAATACAACTTTAATTTAAAATACCTTTTTAAAAAGTCATTTGGAGGTTTGCCACTGACTTTAGTGGGAGCAAGATCAGGCTTTCAAAAACCAGCATTGTATTTTTCTTAAAACTTCTAAATCCAAAGGGGATTAATCTAGCAACTATCTTTTTCTGGAGGGCTTTTAAACAAGATCTCTCAAATGAGCCTCTAAGCCCACCTGTCACCTGAAAATCTTTCCTAAAGTGGCCAGGCTTTGAAAGGTGTTTGTGTGTTTTGCAAGCATGCAAGATCTGTTTGTACTAATTCTTAGTCTAGCCACAACCTAAAATAAGCATTATGCTGGAACACAAAACCCTTGTGTTTTCAAGGCTAATGTAATCGTGCTTCTACAATTAACTTAGTGAACATAGCAAAATCTATTGTGCTATACAATGTATGCCATTAAAATTATTCATTTAAATAGGTTATTTCCACTGAGCACAGGTGGTAAACTTATCCCCCCTTTTTTTATATAAAAGCCTGAAATAGGTGCACACTGGCAAACAGCATCGACTAGTGTCATTAAAATAATTGTAAACATGCCTGTTGTGGCAGATGTGTGCTTTCTTTCTGTTGATATACATTCAGATTGTTGGTTAAGATCAAACAAATGTAGCCTTTTAAATGTCAAAAATGTCTGCATTCTAACGGGTTCTGTTTCTAAAGAGATCTGTTTCCTTAGGAGCCAGGACAGCTATAAAATAGCCAGACTGCATGATCGGATCCAATGTCTACCCTTATTTTCTTTGATTAGAGCAGTGCTCACGATATCTGTCTCTCTGCGGTCTACAGTTTCAAGTGAACAAGGGATTATGTGTTGCATCACTCTGGTTTTAGGAAACATTTCAACAGAGCAATAAATGTAGAGAAATATACAAAACTCAGAGCCGGGTGCATATATGCTTTTTCCTTCCATCTAGCAATATTGTTTGTATTTTGAGTATAATTGCCAGGCTGACAATGATTATTTACTCTGCTACGCAAAGTAACATAGCTGGAGTTGTTATATACCAGAGGACAGGATGAATTTAAACATATTTCCTCAGAGCCAAATCATCAAGCCTCAGAAAGGTTGGTGGATGGCTCTGACACATGCAGTTTCCCTCTTCTTGGAGCTGAGTACAGACAGCTTGTGCAAGGTTCCACAAGCCCATGTCCGGGAGAGCACAGCTTGATCAGGGCTTGATTTGCACTAATATATAGAGTTCCCAGAGAGGTGCCTATATAAGGAAAAGTCCCCAAAAATGAGACTGTCCCTTTAAAAACAGGACATCTGGTCACGCTACTAATGTGGAGGATAGTTTTGAGGTTGGCAAAAGATACATCTATGAGGGAACCTGTAGATTTGCAACCATGTGTCTCTCTATGCATCCAGACATCAACCTTCTCTCTTAGGATGATGTCTCTGCAGTAGCCACGCATATCTGGGGAGGGATTGCTTCACCAACAAACTTTGTGGTGCTCCCCTGCACACAAATGGTTGTGTGCAGAATACATGATTTGACATCCAGAGTTTAAACTTTAAGACAAATTTATTGAGAATAATAGTCACAGTCTTTAAATTTAGGAAGTTTTATGTGTTTATGGTAATCTTATTTACTGAGATCTTTCCATAACTAAAATGCAGAAATATTTAGTTAACCAGGAAATATTATTGTAGCCATGTCTGTCCTCTATACAGCAATCCAGCTTTATTATCCAATTGAATTTATATCAACTAATTGTATTCTTCTATCTTAAATGCTCAGAAGAAAGAGATCCTTAGATGGTATAAATCAATGGAGTTTTGTCAATTTACATCAGCTACAGGTCCTGCCATGAGGGCTTTGGAGATGAATGTTACTCTGTGTTGAGTGAAAGTTTGAGATCTCATTCTGCTCTCACCTATACCACTGTAAATCAGGCATAACTCTGTTAAAGTCAGTGGAATTACACAGGGGTAAAATTGATGTGAGCGGGAGCAAAACCCAGCTCATATGTTACAATGAGCCTTTAGTAATGGTTAAAGACAAACAATGTGCCTTTCTTTATTAAAAGCACAAAGCTCTTTACCTAACACTACATCAAAGTCGTAGACTTCCTGACTTTGGCTCTCTCTTCAGTAGGAACCTCCTGAGAATAGCTTGCCTTTAGTGTTATTAGATTACTGTATTTGGACTTGAGACATGACACATAAGCAACCAGTATCTGCACAATATCTCTATGCAGCTCAGTTACCTAACTGAAGTGCTCCCAATGTTCTCTGAACTGGATTTAACATACAGTATCATGGCAGGTAAATTTTCTTATTTCACCATTTCAGTATTTGGACCAAATTTGATACTTGTTATGCCAACAATGTGGTTGCACACTATTGTCAACTGAGTTATACCGGCTATATAGGGATGTACCTGCAAGGACAATTTGGCTCATGTTAGAGATTCCTTCTTTACTACCTCTCAAAAACTAAATCAGTCCATGGACAATGCACACAAAACAAAGAATCCATGAAACATTTATTGATCCTTGGTAGCTTTATGTTACTCTCTTGGCACTGAGATAACTGAGAGTTGGTGGATCTTTACTTTTACAAGGATCATACTGGCGTATGGACTGGGGTTAGACTGTAGCTGTTAGAAAAGCCTTCTTGACTGACAGAGAAGAGGTGAACATGCACTACAGGTCGATGCCCAGCAGGACCTCAAGCACAAGACATGTTGAAGATCCTCTTGAGTAGGTGGAGATAGGTATTTTGAATGCTCATAATTACAAACTGATTTTCCCAGGAATAAAAAAGTTAACACAACAGAGGTGGTTTTGTAATAATCCTGCCTAATCTCAATTTGTTTTTTGAAATTAACAGAAGAAACAATCTGTGGTTTAAAGAAGTAAATATTTTGAATTACATCTAAATGGCAATAAGTCTTGTCAAAGACATGCTCAGTAAATTGATACTCCTGCAGTGCTAAAAGTTTAAATTGGTTTTAAGGCACAGTTAAGTTTCTATGAACTGTTTGATACAGGTTTCAAACAGTGTGTGTTAAGCAGTTTTAGGAAACCCACTTGATGGGCTGTGCAAAAACTACCAGACTATTTAAGCATTCAGTCCTGATCTTTTACTCACCTAGGTCAATGCAAAACTCCCATTGACCTGAATAGTTAAGGATCAGGCCCTTGTTGCCTCTGGTTAAGTTCTCTAACGTCTCTTTTTCTGAGCTATGAGGAGATCGAGTACAGCAGGATGGTCCAGCAGGATGTAGCTTGATGCTGAGGAGATCTAGGTTTAATTTCCTGCTCTGCTAATGACTTCCTGTGTAACCTTGGCCAAGTCACTCTCTCTGTGCCTCAGTTCTGCATCTGTAAAATTGACATAATTCACAGAGGTGTTGTGATGATAAATATGTTAAAAGATTCTGAGATGCTCATATACTATGGTAATAGGAGCTATATTAGTACTTAAAATTGGACATTTTACAGAAATGTTTGTTACATAGCATTTCTGTTGTATTCACAGGCAGAAAAGTTATATTTTGAGACATACCTGTTAGAAGAATGAGAATTGATTTGCAATGGTTGCACTAGATTATGGTTTCATCTCTTTTCAGTGGCATCTGCATTGCAGTATTGAACTTTTTAAATGTTTAGAAATGGTTAACTTTCAGCATGAGAAAGACAAGGTAGGTGAGGTAATATCTTTTATTGGACCAACTTCTGTTGGTTAGAGAGACAAGCTTTCAAGCTACACAGAACTCTTCTTCTACAACAACTTTCAGTATGAACAGCTGATTGAGAATTTTGAAGGACAATTTTCATTTCATTTTGTATAATATTAGACAAGACAGTTCAAAGTGGGGAAATCATAACTGGTGAAGCTGGTGAAAATTAATCTACATTATGATGAATTTATGGTCTAACCAACCTGTTTTGACTATCTCAAACTTTTCATTTAAAAAGTCTCTTGTCAAGGTACAGAATTCACTAAAGGAAACAACATTCTTCCCAATCCCAAGAAATCACTCCCATGTCCCCCACTTCAGTTGTATTTTTGAAGTAAAATATTCCCCCCACAATCTTGTTTTGTGAATGAATACCCATAAGATATATAAACTTTAACACAAAAATAGTCATAATAAAAATCTTCATCTTTTTTCATATTGAGTTGCATTTACTAAGGCAAGTAGTCCCATTCAATTCAATGAGAGTAAGGTTTTTTTTAGTATCTGGACCAAGATGAAATATTGGTGGCAAAGATCTATAACTAGCTTCCATTTTGAGCATAATCATTATTATAAAAGTAGAAAAGAGACTCCTGCGGCAGTCTTTAGAATTCTATTCTGTTTCTTTAACAGAACTCGTTACCCACACATGCCAAAAAAATTATCTTGGAATAGCTCTGCAGGGACTCATCTACGAATTTACTTTTATCAGAGATTTACCTTTCTAGATGCATGTTATTTTATTGCCTTTTGCCTAGCCTAATAAATATTTATGGGGTGATCCTGCCTGGCATATGATTATTTTTATTAATATTGTTTGGAATATATGAACTCCTGCATAGCTTGGCAAAGTGAAGTGACCTGAACTCATTAGGCCACAAATTCTTGAGAATTCTTCTTTTGACTCTAGTGAGTTTCTGATGCTTTTTCGATAGATTTAGAAACGGTTTGGGATTTAATATTGTCCCCAGGAAAAACATCACCCCTTTTTTTTAACATTTAAAAAGCTGAACTCTGGAAAATTGCCTTTGTATGACTGCTTCATTTGCATCTCTGAAAGGCTGTTAAGATGGATACATTGTTAGAGCAATAAACATCTGCTCCAGAAGTGTAAACAATACTTATGCAACCACTATTTTGCATTTTACAGTCAGGAAGTTTAGAGTCTGCAAAGTGAAAATGTAACATCCTTTGAATGCAGATTCCATCATTCAAGTAAGAGGTGTGATTTAGGATTCAAGTCTGAGATCTATTTTGGAAGGAGCTTTTAACAGAACACTGCATTATTTTAGGATGCTAATTAGCATCATTATGCTGCCCTATGAGCTGTTAAAGACTGAAAAGGTTGGTATGTAATCTCTCTCTAACTGCCTTTTCAGAACATGATTTGAACAAACAGAATTTTATCCTATGCTGCTGACATAATGAGTTTTAACATAAGGCTTTGCTTTTTAAATGGCAGGCTAGGTATAAACTATCTCTGGGAACCTGGCACCACTAAATTCTAAGGCTGGACAATTGGAAGTCAGTTACTTATTGTCAACTGTTGACCTGAAGTTTATAATTCCCTGTGCATTGAGAGACCAGTATTTTTTACATGGATCTGAATATTAAAATTCCACTCCCCACCCTAACTTCCTTGTAAATGAACAACACATTGACATATGACAAAGTTTAATTTTTAAAATAAATTATCTAATTTCAATTACCAAAAATGGGGACAGACATATTTTCTTGTTTGAGATCCCTGAGTGGTTGGCAGATTATCCTTAGACAGGTCAGATCACACACATAAAGATCACTAGACCAGTGGTTCTCAAACTTTTTTACTGGTGATCCTTTCACATAGCAAGCCTCTGAGTGCAACTGACCTTATAAATTAAACACTCTTGTTTATATATTTTACACCATTATAAATGCTGGAGGCAAAGCGGGGTTTGGGGTGGAGGTTGATAGCTTGCGACCCCCCACGTAATAACCTCACAACCCCCTGAATGGTCCCGACCCCCAGTTTGAGAACCTCTGCAATAGACCAAATTTGCCTGGGTTTTGTGCCAATGAAACTTTGTCTACGTAATGATTATATTTACTGGCAATAATTATTATTTATTATATTTAAACATTTATGTTATAACAGCACCCAAAACCCAAGTCAGGAGTGAAGTCTGTTGTGCTGGGTGCTGCATAAACGCAGATCAAGTCCGGGAGGATTTACAATCAGACACATATAGAGGAAAGGTCATCAAAATTTCCTCTTAGGGTAAATTTCAGAGTAGCAGCCGTGTTAGTCTGTATCCAGCTGGTATGGGTACTTCCACCTTTTCATGTTCTCTGTATGTATAAATATCTTCTGTCTGTGTGTTCCATTCTATGCATTTGAAGAAGTGAGCTGTAGCCCATGAAAGCTTACACTTTGTTAGTCTCTAAGGTGCCACAAGTACTCCTGTTCTCTTAGGGTATTTACACCAAGTAGAATACCTGTAGAAAAGCCTACTCAGCCTTAAGCCTCCTGTCATTTTCTCTCTCTAGATGTTTCTATCACTGTATTCCCACATTAAGACCTCATCTGCCACCAACCAGCAGGGATGCATGTAGATGAAAGACAGAGGAAGCCTAGCCTCCCCCAGTTTGAAGAGCTGCTCTGCAGCCTGTGGACTGGTGTACCCTCTGTGGCATGGCAAGTGTGAGGTAGATCAGAGAGTCCTATGGAGTTACCAATCCATTTGCCCATCTCAGCTCTTCCTGAGGAGTTGCTGTGGGTATCCAAGTCAGGAAAACCTGAATAGCTGGGTCCCATGATACACAGCATGTGAGCCACCCTGATGCAGGCTGCTGCTAACATGTTTCCTTCCCAGGCACAGTGGTAGTGCAGTGGTTTTGTTGTGCCAGGGTAAAGAGGAGCCTTGCAACCATAGGGAAGGGGCAAGAATTTGGTTCAAGGGGCGTAAGTGATGCATAGGCCTTGAACTGGGGTATATTCACCTCTGCACTGTGGTGAATTTTATGCACAGGGCAAAAATAAAAAATATCAAATACACTCATCTACTGAATTCTCTTCCTTGCCCACACTATGCTGATGCCGAGCACATGGAATTGGCTCATCCCTCAATTATTCCCCTTAATTACACTCCAAGCATTTGAATCAAAATTGCCAAGAATTAGATGGCAAACTAATCCAATTTATGATTTTTAGCAATGGCTCAATTCATGCTCTGAATGCTCTCTCTTGCTTCATTTAATACAAATTGTCCTTAATTGGCAAATACCACACAAGACAGAAAATAAAAATGAGACCCCGCCAGATCTTTGAAGTCCATTTGTTACCCAAATGGGGTGTGTTTGCCAGCTTTAATCTTTGATCAGGGTACAGTTAAGCCTTTTTCATACCATCTTGCTTGCAATATTATCTACCTCATGCCTGCTAGAAGCTACGAGCTGTGCCTTTCTTCCAGCCAAAAGGGCAAATGGTAATTGGTGACATCCCCGCCCCTATCACAGCACGCAACCACATCCTCAAATACATGCTTTGTTCATTTAAATAGCTTCTATATTGCTAATACAGCCAGTGCAGAAATATAGCATGCAGATTATCAGTGTATTTATTTGTGTATGGGGAGTAATTACAGAGGGACAAGGTGAAAAAGTAAGCAAATGGCCATAATGATATTTTATTTGCAAACATTTCTGCAGCTCTCTTATGAACTGGACTTTTATATGCGTAATAAGAGCTTTCACGCTTACATTAATTAGAACAAGCTTGGCTATATTAGATTCTCAATTTATTTAATTATTTATTATTTATTTGAGGGGTATAAGTAAGGCTAAGATTTTGTCACAGTTGTTTTTAGTAAAAGTCATGAACGGGTCATGGGCTTCTGTGAAATTATATTTATTGCCCATGACCCGTCCATGACTTTTACTAAAAATAACTATGACGAAATGGGGAGTGTGCGTGCGGTCCAGCACCCACTGTTGCTGTAGCTCCAGGGTCCCCTTCACCACAGCTCAGAACTCGGGGGTGCCTACCATGGTTCAAAACTCAGGGCCAGCAGATGGGAACTGCAAGGTCCCCCTGCCATGGCTCAGAGCTGCAGAGGTCCCCCATTATGGCTTGGAGCTCCAGGGCAGCGGCTGGCAGCTGCGGAGAGTCCCTGCTGCGTTTGGGAGCTGCAGGGGACCCCGCCACCTGTGACAGCTGAGTACTTTTTGGGCCACCACTGTCTGACAGCTGAAGCAATAAATGTCACAGATTCTGTGATGTCCATGACATAATCATAGTGTTAGGTATAAGCCCTCATGCTTCAGGTGATAATACAGCCAATAACTGCTAGAGGTTACGAAGAAACTTTCCGATGGGCAGGCTATTCCATAATTGTACAGGCTTTCATTCATCTTCCGTGAAAGTATCTACTCAATGGCCACTGTAAGAGACTGGACACTTGTTTAAAGCAGCATGGACCTTTCTGGGTCCATATGGAAAGACTCATTGCAGTACAAAAAGACAAGATGGCATTTGCACGTACAAACTTAGGCCCCAACCCTGAAAACACTTAGAAATGTGCTTAGCTTTACTCCCATATGTAGTCCCATTGAAGTCAATATGGCTACTTAGAGTGCTAAAGCGAAGTACTTATGTAACATTCTGGTCTATTCAATATAACTTTCACAGCTGAGGTTTCTGCAACTGTCGTATATGTGGCATTCATGGTTATGACAGAGCTAGAAGTCCTGAGACTTTGGAGACGGTCCTGAAGGCCTGAGAAATTTCCCCCTTCAACAAAAGCTGAAAATTAGACAGGCATGAAGGTAGCAGGCAGAGTGCTGCATGGAAGCCTGGTGAGGTTACTCTGCCTCCCTCTCTTCTTCACAAAATGGCTATAACCCATTTGCAACTCCCCAACCCTCTTCTGAGGCAAGGGAGATCATGGGTCATTTATCCATCTTACTTCATCTTTTATATCTAATTTTGATGCTCACTGAAACATGGTAGCATAATATGAATGCACTTACCTAATTCAATTATCTCAAAGCTACCTTCGTGCCCAAGCATTTTGCCAAGAGCAGACAGTACTTTCCGAAGAAACTGTTGTTTAATTACAGAAGCTTCTTATTTACTTATGTAACTTTCAGATCACTGAGTGTCTAGATAGATTATTGAAATGCCTTGTGTTTTCAAAGAGAACTACTGCTGAACTGTGAAGTTGATGAAGAGAACTAGTATTTCCTGTAAATGGAGATTTATTATAACTAGGGATGGACCTATCTATCTTCATGTTGTGGTGTCCTCTCGCACTGAGGATACCTCTCCGAGGAGGGAACTTAAGTTATTAGAAAGAGACAGGTAATAGTTATGGAGGATTCGATCATTAGAAACATAGATAGCTGAGCTTGCAATGCCTGGGAAGACCGCATGGTGACTCCCCTGCCTGATGCGAAGATTGCAGATATCACAAGACATCTAGAAAGACTTATGTGTAGATCTGTGGAGGAGCCGGTGATTGTGGTACATATAGGTACCAATGACATAGGGAAGGATAGGAGAGAGGTCCTGGAGGCCAAATTTAGGCTGCTAGATAAGAGATTGAAGTCCAGGACCTTCAAGGCAGCATTCTCTGAAATGCTTCCAGTTCCAGGCTCCGGGCCAGTTAGATGGCAGACCTGCAGGATCTCAATGTGTGGATGAGACAGTGGTGTAGGGAGAAGGGGTTTAGATTTATTAGTAACTGGGAAAACTTTTGGGAAAGGGAGAGCCTATAGAGGAAGGATAGGCTCCACTTAAACCAAAATGGAATCAGATCGCTGGCACTTAAAATTAAAAAGTTTGTAAAGCAGTTTTTAAACTAAGGGCTGGGGAAAGTTGACAGGTATGGAGGAGCATGTGGTTCGGACAGAGGCATCCCTTAGGAGAGGATTTATCAATGGAGATTCTCTATGTCCTAGTAAGAAGGAGAGGATGGAAGATGATAAAATATGGGTAGGATCTGATGAGAAACAGTCAAATGAAAAAGAGTCCCATTCAATTACATCACGTAATGGCAGACAGCTAAAAAGTGACAATTTATAAAGTTCTTATATACAAATGCTAGAAGTCTAAATAATAAGATAGATGAACTAGAGTGCCTCATATTAAATGAGGATATTGATACAATAGGCATCACAGAAACGTGGTGGAATGAGAATAATCAATGGGACACAATAATACCAGGATACCAAATATATTGGAAGGAC
Organism: Chelonoidis abingdonii; assembly: GCF_003597395.2. NCBI lineage: Eukaryota > Metazoa > Chordata > Testudines > Testudinidae > Chelonoidis > Chelonoidis abingdonii. The sequence goes on along the minus strand of NC_133769.1, from coordinate 19,710,719 downwards.
AGAACATGTTGCACTGGTGGGGGAGTAGCACTATATGTGAAAGAAATCATAGAATCAAATGAAGTAAAAATCTCAAATGAACCAACCTGTACCATAGACTCTCTATGGATAGAAATTCTATGCTCTAATAATAAGAATGTAGCAGTAGGGATATATTACTGACCACCTGACCAGGATGGTGACAGTTACTGCGAAATGCTCAGGGAGACTAGAAAGGCTATAAAAATTAAAAAACACAATGATAATGGAGGATTTCAACTATCCCCATATTGACTGGGTACATGTCACCTCAGGACTGGATGCAGAGCAAAAGTTTCTTAACACCTTAAATGACAGCTTCTTGGAGCAGCTAGTCCTGAACCCACAAGGGGAGAGGCAATTTTTGATTTAGTCCTAAGTGGAGCACAGGATCGGGCCCATGAGGTGAATATAGCTGGATCACTTGACAATAGTGACCATAATATTATTAAATTTAACATCATTGTGGCAGGGAGAGCACAACAGCAGCACAACACTGTAGCATTTAATTTCAGAAAGGGGAGCTACACGAAAATGAGGAAGTTAATGAAACAGAATTTAAAAAGGTGCAGCACCAAAAGTGAAATCCCTGCAAGCTGCAGGGAAACTTTTAAAGACATCATAGTAGAGGCTCAACTTAAACATATACCTCAAATTAAGAACCACAGTAAGAGAACCAAAAAAGTGTCACCATGGCTAAATAACAAAGTAAAAGGAGCAGTGAGAGACAAAAAGGCATTCTTTAAAAACTGGAAGTTAAATTCTAGTGAGAAAAATGGAAAGGAGCATAAACTCTGGCAAGTGAAGTGTAAAAATATAATTAGGAAGGCCAAAAAAGAATTTGAAGAACAGTTAGCCAAAGACTCAAAAAGTAATAGCAAAAAAAATTTTTAAGTACATCAGAAGCAGAAAGACTGCTAAATAACCAGTGGGGCCGCTAGATAATCGAGATGTTAAAGGAGCACTCAAAGACAATAAGGCCATTGCAGAGAAACTAAATGAATTATTTGCATTGGTTTTCATGACTGAGGAGGTGAGGGAGATTCCCAAATCTGAGCCATTCTTTTTAGGTGACAAATCTGAGGGACTGTCCCAGACTGAGGTGTCATTAGAGGAGGTTTTGGAATGAATTGATAAACTAAACAATAATAAGTCACCAGGACCAGATGGTATTCACCCAAGAGTTCTGAAGGAACTCAGATGTGAAATTGCAGAAGTACTAACTGCGGTTTGTAACCTATCATTTAAATCAGCTTCTGTACCAAATGACTGGAGGATAGCTAATGTGACCAATTTTTAAAAAGGGCTCCACCGGTGATCCTGGCAATTACAGGCCGGTAAGCCTGACTTCGGTACTGGGCAAACTGGTTGAAATGATAGCAAAGAACAAAACTGTCAGACACATAGATGAACATAATTTGTTGGGGAAGAGTCACCAATGTACTAGAATTCTTTGAGGAGTTAAGCATGTGGACAAGGAGGATCCAGAGAATATAGTGCACTTAGATTTTCAGAAAGCCTTTGACAAGGTCACTCACCAAATGCTCTTAAGCAAAGTAAGCCGTCATGGGATAAGAGGGAAGGTCTTCTCATGGACTGGTAACTGGTTAAAAGATAGGAAACAAAGGGTAGGAATAAATGGTCAGTTTTCAGAATAGAGAGAAGTAAATATTGGTGCCACCCCAGAGGTCTGTACTGAGACCAGTCCTATTCAACATATTCATAAATGATCCAGAAAAAGGGGTAAACAATGAGGTGGCCAAATTTGCAGATGATACAAAACTACTCAAGATAGTTAAGTCCCAAGCAGACAGTGAAGAGCTACAAAAGGATCTCACAAAACTGGGTGACTGGACAACAAAATGGCAGATTAAATTCAGTGTTGATAAATGCAAAGTAATGCACATTGGAAAACATAATTCCAACTACACACATAAAATGATGAGTCTCAAGAAAGAGATCATGGAGTAATTGTGGATAGTTCTCTGAAAATGTCTACTGAATATGCAGTGGCAGGCAAAAAAAGTGAACAGAATTTTGGGAATCATTAAGAAAGGGATAGATAATAAGACAGAAAATATCATATTGCCTCATATTGTACCATAAATCCATGGTACACTCACATCTTGAATACTGCATGCAGATGTGGTTGCCCCATCTCAAAAATATATTAGAATTGGAAAAGGTTCAGAAAAGGGCAACAAAAATAGTTAGGGATATGGAGCAGCTTCAGTATGAGGGGAGATTAATAAGACTAAGACTTTTCAGCTTCGAAAAGAGACAACTAAGGGGGGATATGACAGAGATCCATAAAATCATGGCTTGTGTTATGTACTCCTTCTCATAACACAAGAACTAGGAGTCACCAAATAAAATTAATAGGCAGCAAATTTAAAACAAACAGAAAGAAGTATTTTTTCACACAACACACAGTCAACCTGTGGAACTCCTTGCCAGAGGGTGTTGTGAAGTTCAAGGATAATAGGGTTCAAAAAAGTAGTAGATAAGTTCATGGAGGATAGGTCCATCAATGGCTATTAGCCAGGATGAGCAGAGATGGTGTCCCTAGCCTCTGTTTGCCAGAAGCTGGGAATGGGCGACAGGGGATGGATCACTTGATGATTACCTGTTTGGTTCATGCCCTCTGGGGCACCTGGCATTATCTACTGTTGGAAGACAGGATGCTGGGCTTGATGGACCTTTGGTCTAACCCAGTATGGCTGTTCTTATGTTCATCTGTCAGCGCAGTTTGGTGCTGGATCTGTATACAACCTTTGTGATTGGCCCATTCTCTATTGAGGGTTGAAACAAATCAACAGCACTAAATATTTCTAACCTTTGGGAATGTTTGGATCTAGAAATGAACTTTGCAATTCAGGGTCATCTAACTAAAAACATTGGCTATGTCTGTACTGGCCACAATTGCTCAAACTCTTTAGAGGAGGAAAAGAAAGCAAAAGCCCAGTAAGCACTGGGGTAAACAACTGTTGTTAACCTTCCCAACCCACAATCAGATTCCTAAATTAAATAACATGTTTGAGATCTGTTTTCATATGTTCATCCTTGTCCGGGCCATGGGTAAGTCCAATTTGACCAGTCTGACCTAAAAATTCAAGTAATAGACATGGACCAGAAAGACTCTTCTTTTTTGTGTTTAAATTATTGACTAGTGGAGTCTCAGAATGGTGACATGACAGGTACGCAGAGGGTAGCTAACCACTAAACATAATTACATATGATATATTAGAAAATGTTGAACAAACAAACATTGGACTTATTAAATCTCTAGCTTTGGTTCCATTGGGATTCCAAATATAAATCCTTGCACCACTTATCTACCTCTTTGGTAATCGAACTTGCAGAAACTTTGGGGGCTTGACAAAGCAATTCTATTACAATCAGAGCAAACTGGAAACAGGGAGAAACAGATATATATTGTTAATTAACCTAGACACATGTCTGGCCATGAGAGTTATGTTTGAGAAGACCACAACAACAAAAAAACAAAAAAAACACAGCTTCTAACTACTAGCATAGTATCTGCAGCAGTCTAGTTAATTATCTCAACAGTGCCTAAATCATAAGCTCAGAAGATTGTTTGACAATCCTGTTGGCTGTTCATCCTAGGAGACCATAATTAGAAGTTCTGGAAACAGATATAAAAGCAGAGCTTTTTAAAAAAAATAGCATTCCTTTTTCCACAATTCTGGCTAACCCTTTGCTCACCATGTAATCTGAATATAAAACCAAACCTCCTCTTCCTGATGCATGTGTAAACAGTTGCAGCTCCTAATTAGCCACTGGTTTTACTTACCATGTTGCTATGCCACTGAAATATTCCAAGCTAGCCCAAATCCTCAGTTTCCCATAGTATTTCTCTTGACTTCTATGTTACTCTGACTTTGTCTTATGGCATTTTAAAGAACAACAACAAAACCCCAAAACTGCTTTGAGTCTAAATGACCTTTCATGAACAATTCAAATCATCCATTTAGTGACTGCTTTTGTGTCTAAGTGATCCTCTTTGCTTAAATGTCTCTTGCGCTAAAAAACATTAGGAAGACAAGACTTAATTCCCCCCATATTTAATGTCTAACAGTGCTGATATTTTTAACTGTGTGTGGGGAGTTAGAAAGTTCTCCATGTGGTGTGCGTGTGTGGAAATAGAAAAAATGAAAAAAACAACATTAAAGGTAAATAAAGCTTCTCTAGATCTATAAATCTCTGCCCCATGTTAAAAAATAAAGGAACAAACAAAACCCCACCACTCCTAGGAATATGTTTATCCACAAATACTTTTCCATGAATTTAATCTCTAGAAAATATAACTCCAGCCTGAACTCCCACCATCTCCCAGTACACCAGTTGTCATACTATTATACCACAGTATGTCTTTTGCATTTCCAGCCTTGACTGAAAACCCTTATCTACCATGCTGGACTTACAAGCAACTCATCACATATGGGCTACTGTCCCAAATTCAAATTCTTCTTTTGTTATCTACTTTCTGTGACAGGATCCCCAGCATGCAGCCTGGGACTGTGGAGTGCCCCCTTAACTGTTTCTCAGAATGCTTTGCTAGTGACAAGCAGCAAACTCCTCCAGGTGCTGTAATCACTCAGCTCAACCACATGTGGACTCCCACACCCAGGTAGATTGCATGAATGCTCCAAGAGTCACTCATGAATCACACAGTTTAACACTCCAGCCAAATCCCCCCAGCTTCCAACCTTCTACCTCAGCAGTATACCATCTTGCACTACTCAAGACCCTTTCTTGAGCAATTATAGTTTATTAATTGGTTCTCCACTTCATCAATGGAAAGGGGACATACATCAGCTTTTGCAAACCTGAGCAGATTTACCAAGCATTTCAGGCAAACTCATTGGTAAAGATAAACAGTAAAGCAAATTTATTGATTACAAAACATAGATTTTAAGTTATAATAAGTGATAGGCAAAAAGTCAGAGTGGTTAATAAAATAAAATATAAGCACACAGTCTATACTCTCAACCCTAGTATACTGGACAACATCTAGATTAAGCCGTTTTCTCACCCCACTGGATATTACAGTTTATAGTACACAGGTTTCACCCTTGAAACCTGGGACAGTTTCCTCTGTTAGAGTCTTCAGTCTTCTCAGTGTCCTTGTTGCTTGCAGCACAGGTGTGGGGAGGAGAAAAGGCAAAGCATGGGGCCACTGTGTTCTGTTTTATGCCCTTAGTCCATGTGCTTGGGGAGCATAAGTTCAGACATATTTTGGTGGACATTGCTAAGTCACCAGGCAAGGTTGAGCAATTCCCCTTGTGTGGCCTTGTGCAAAGGAGTCACTGAATTGTAGCTCCCTTGCTGGACAATGGCTGTTGATGGTTGTTTGACACCCGCCCAGGCATTGGTGATCCCCCTTGTTATTGTCTTTGGGGAGCTAGTATGTGAGTGCTTCCCAAACCCAGAGCATATTTTAGTGACAATCATACAACACAATTTCAGGAGATCATAACCTTTCCCCTGATACGTCACATAGCATGCTTTATATGCAATGTCACAATTATATATATAAATGAGGAATATGGGGCTTACAGGACGCTCCCCGGATGTCACACAGCGTCACACTCGCACACTGAGAGAGAATAACTATAAATCATCTTGTTATCCTCCAGGCACTTTCCAGAAACAACTCTAAGATCTGCCATTCCATTATGAGCCAAACAGTCCAATCTAATTAATCATGAGCATGATTGTAATATTTCACAATGACCTTTCCTTAGTCCTCCTTAATATGGCTCTGATATGGCACCTTAAAAGATTTTGCATATAGCTATACTATCTCACAAAAGTATGTACATAACACACCATGACATAATTATCTGATTCATCATGCAACTATTTCACTGAATGAATATATCTCCATCTCTCTTCCTCTCTGTTTTATTCATAAGACACTTACCTTGAAATCACCTTCAGTCTCTGACCTGAAATTCCCAGTCATCAGTTGTATCGTGCACTCCTGTAGGAGACCTTGCAATCTTCAAAGAAAATTCTGTTGAACAATTGTGCTTTCAGTGCTAACCTGCTTTTAATGGAAAATTTGCTCTTAGCAGTCTCAACCTTGTTCCCATGCTTGATCTCCTTTTAATCAAAAGCATCTGGGAACATTGTGAAATCCCTATGCCCCTTTCATTTGGTCTGTCACCTGTCGGGTAACTCAATGCCTTGATTTTCCGTGTGTGAGCATACAAACTCAGATCATCTCCATTAGAAATTTCTATGATTCCAGACATTCCAAGGAGCATCCAAACATTTGGATACTTATCTGATTCTTTGGTGCCCTTTCCCATCCAGACTGGAAAATTCACTCTAATGTGCTCCCTCCAAAATTCCTGGTGTTGCCTGGCTTCATCTGAAAGGTTTCCACTTGGGGTGGCTGGTCAACCTACTACCCTAGTCTGAGAGGGGATCCTCTTGTAAAGGGCCAGTTGCATGACACACTTTCCCCATCTGGGAAAGGTTCTTCATCAGTGTTTGTATGACCTGCGCTCATGCAGTAAGCAAATACCATTGGGACCCAGTAATCCCTCTACTGGAACACTGAGTTGTTTACATCTCATAACTCTAGGTCTTTTCTATATTTTGTTTGGCTCCATCAGCTCTATATAGTACCATCATGTAATTGTCACTATGTAGAAATAACTGATTTTCTAAGTACAGGGTATCTTTTTCACAGTCTTAGGTGAGATACTAAAGTACTTTCTCCTCTAGATGCTCTGGGCATAGAAATCTCATTGATTTCAATGGCACTTCTACAAATGATATGAGAACATCTACAGAATCAGATGCTAAGATAGCACATTGATAGGAAATTTTATTTTATATGGTATGAGACTAGATAGTTATTGATTAATTAAGAATGCCAGTGCCTTCTAAAGACACATTAATTGGGACGCACCAATCCATGATGAATGTGATACATACTGTGCTTGTCTAATTTTTCAACTATGGTAGAGTTTTTCAACATACAATGTGTTTTTTCCTTATTTAAAGTTCTCTGGAGAAACATCTGCACATAGCAAGATGCTGACTACTCGATTTGACTGGAGTGATTTATAAAATTATCAGTAAAAAGGGACAAATCTTAAGACCCTTACTCAACTTTTACTCAACCTGATCTCAATCAAATCACCCACTAAACTCATTGAGTAAGGACTCCAATGTTTGACTGAAAGCATATATATGAACTTTATATTAATCCTTCTTCAAGTTATGGCCCTGATTAACTTGGTACTTAAACATCTGAATAGTAATATTGACTTCAATTTAAATCCATTGACTTCAACTTATTCCTGACATTTCAATAGGACATTTCACTTACTTAAGGTTGTACACATGCTTAAGTACCGTTTTTAACCAAGACATAATCCTACTGTTATGATTTTAATTGGCCAGTTCATTATTTTTTAAACCTTAATAATTCTTCCAGCTTGACAGTCAGCATATCTTTTGGAGAATAATTACTAATTATCATTTCTTTTCTCCACTTTCTAATCAAGATTGCTATTGTCATCACTCTGAGATCAATTTTAAGACATGTTGGGCTAAACTCGGATGGTTAACTATCATCACACTGGCAATTACTCACAAGCTGTTGTCAAAGTTTTGAATGTTGCTGTTTCATATGTAACAGGAAAACTATGTTTAACTAATATCAAGGCAGGGAAACAAACTAAAAATAACCCCCAAAACCCAGGAAATTCAGATTTAAGAATAAAATCCTACCTGTAATTCTTTCTGCTTGGACACTGTAGCATATGTAAGAGTGTGTGTGTGTGCGTGTGTATGTATATACACACTCCTTGATTCAGATGCACAATTCCTGTTAATACCAAAATGGTACTCTGCTGTTCTTGAGATAAAATGTCTTTGGTGAAAATAATAATACTTGACTCATATATATCCTTCATATCCAAAGTGCTTTCTAAATTGACTTTAATCATATAGAATCATAGATTATTAGGGACCTCAAGAGATCATCTAGTCCAATCTCCTGCTCAAAGCAGGACCAATCCCCAAACGGCCCCCTCAAGGATTGAACTCACAGCCGTGGGTTTAGCAGGCTAATGCTCAAACCACTGAGCTATCCCACCCCACATATGCATATGTTAAGGAGAAAATGTACCCAGTGGTCATACCCATCAATAAACACATAACATCGTTAATTACATAGGACCTGAAAGACTAAGTGGTATGAGTGAGGACTCTTGGGTTCTCTTCTTGGCTATGCAACTAATTGGCAATGTGCTGATGGGCACGTCAGCTAACTGTAACTCTAATCCTCAGTTTACCCAACACTAATCCAAGTATGATGTTTCCCTATCCCACATGCTATAAGTAGTTAACGTTTTCAAAGTGCTTTGAAATATGTGGATGAAAGATGCTTTAGTAGTGTTGTCTGATGCTTTTATTATTGAGAATATTAGGTCTAACCACTTACTGCCTGGCTTCTGCTGATTTTTGACAAGATTTATTATCAGTTTTACATATTTTAAAAATTACTTGTTATTCAGGAGTCTCCACTTAGGGTTTGAGGTTGCATTGTGTGGGGCAGTGCCTGCACAAGTCATTCCCAAAAGGGCTTACTGTCTAAGCATTTGATGAGAGATGACAAGTGGAGAAAACAAAATTTGGGGTGGGGAAGATACAGTAAAAAGTCAAAACACTCTAAAGCTGAAATACTGGCCCCATTGAAGTCCATGGAAGTTTTGCCACTGGGACCAGGATTTCACCCCAAGGTTCTAGACAATGTTAATCTCCTGGTGTTGCTGGATTTATTACAGGAATGTTTGTTCTAGGAAAACACCTTTGAATCTAAGTTTCAATCCTGCAGGATTCAGGAGTTTTGCCATTGGCTTGCAATAGAGTAGGATTTTACTCCAGGCCCTGAAAAGTCAGCAGCATAAGCACCTAGCAGGCCTAATGCAGCAAAGATCTGTGCAGATTCCTCCTCCTACCTGCCAAATAAGGTCATGCAAGACTACTGCTTTTTCCTTCACTAAAAACACTTGGTATTCTGTAAAGTTTTGTCCAAGGCAAAGTACATTTGAATTGTAGTAAAATTTCCTGTTTGTTTTTGAATTTTCTGAATTTATTTCTGGCTTTGATTTTCATTGGAACTATTTTCAACAGTTTGAAAACATTCTTTTCTATGCTGGCAAAATAATAAAAATAATACTAAAAAAGGATATGGGTCTTTCATTGAAATGAAAGGCACTTTCCATCTTCCAAAACCTGCCTATTGACATAGCAGAAAAATTAAAAAAACGTGAGACAAACAAGCCATATGTTTTGCTTTTCATGCATCTGGTAAAAATGTGATTTCTTCTGCTATGTTTCTCCAGTGATGATAATTTATTCCACAAAACTGACATTCGTATATTTCCCCTCAATCCTTTCCCTCCCCATCTTTCTGGCCAAATCTACTATTTTTACCATCACTCATCATGCTTCCTTGTCTCTTTTTCCTCTTATACCCAGGTTGTAATTCCTGAGCATAAGGCATTTTTTACAACATTGATAAAATCATAGTCAGTTCTTTAGTCTAGTAAGAAATGACACAAAAATATCCATTGGTTAGAAACTGAAACTAGACAAAATCACACTAGAGAGAAACAAAATCTTAACTGATGGTAATTAGTCATTGGAACCATTTATCTAGGGATGTGTTGGGTTCTCTGTCATTTGAAATCTTTAAATCAAGACTGGATAGCTCTACAATACATATTCTAGCTCAAACAGAAGTTATGGACTTAATGCAAAGATTGTTGAGTGAGGGTCTGTGGCCTGTGTTATGCGGGAGGTCAGACTACAATAATCATGATGTCCCTTCTGGCCTTAAACTCTGTGAATCTATTAAATTTGTCATCTAGTTCTCCTGCTAGAATCCAAGTCCATGCTTTGCTCGTCTTTCACTTTCCTTTTCTGGCCATGCTGCATCTTGCCTCCTTCTCCAACAATCCATCCAAAATACTGCAGCTAAAGTCATTTTTCTGCTGCCAAGATCACGTCAGTTACCTGATAAACTCCCTTCACTGGCTTCCCCTTGACTCCTGAATCAATGTCAAGCTTCTTGTCCTCCTCCTCAAGGCTCACCCAAACTCCTTTGTTTAAATCTCTCCTTTTGCTGCCTATTCTCTCTGCTGCAATCAAGCATCCATCCTAAGTGCTCCCTTCCAGGACTGATTTCATGTTTTTTCCCATGTTGCCTCTTATGCTTCAAAAATTTTTGCATTGCAAATGGGCACCCTCTTCTCATTTACATTATCCTTAAAATCAAATCCTTCCTAGATTAATTTAAGTGAAAATTCATCTAAGAAGTATAATTGCCAAAAATAATCTTCTTTCTCTTTTGAGATTAACTTTCATCTGGTCAGCCAGGGTGTCCTAGGCCTAGTTTGTATCATCTGAATTATTTACAGATTGAAAGCTCCTTGAGACAAAGGTTCCATTAATTTCCAGCCCCTTAGATACCATAACACAATGTAAGAGGTGAAATCCTGGCCCCATTGAAGTCAATGATGATATTATCACTGGGGCCAGGATTGCATCCAAGGAGTTTATCATAGGTTCTTTGTTGTCCGAATGGACTTTACAAAGCTTCATGGACTATACATATGTATTTATGGGATTTAAAATGAAAATTATTCATCATAGACATATAGTAAAGTGTTCCTTGGGTTCAATCGGAGCTGGATATCTCTAGTGGTCCTCCATGGTGACACTGAACTGGCCATCCCCTACCCATAACATTTGCATGCTTCTGGTCTGCCTTTGCACACTGAGGCCTGGATCCTGCAAACATTTAAGCACATTCTTGACTTTAAGCATTCAAACGATCCCTCTGTCTTCAATCGGATATCTCATGTGAGTTAAGTTAAGCTAAGCACATGTTTGCAGGATGGAGTGCAAAATCCTTATGCTAAAAATATGATATAATGATCCTAATCCCCAAAGGCCTCTGGGTACCTTATCAAAAATTAAATAAAACAATATTTTCAAAATAAACATGTCCCAAATAAACCATAAAATCACCAGACTGTGGAACAAAAAGAAGGAAAAAAACTTTCTGTAGTAAAGCTACACCACATGTGAAGGCTGAAATCATGCAGGCAATGTTTCCTTTCTGTTGCCAACATGTCAACGTGTAGTGCGCTAATCCATGTCTCGAACCAGCACCTTGCAGTTTTGAGTTATAAGAATGCAAAAAGCAGCAAAATTGACTAATTTGACCATTTGGTAGACTCTGGGTACTTAACTTAAAAAGCAGAAATACTATTTATCTATAGAATTTGAATAAATAGTCACTGGGAAGATGAGGCCTGACCCACTGCTGGTGTACATTAGCATAGATCATTGAGCTATATTTAATTACACCAACTGAAGATCTGGCCCAATATTTTATAATGGAAGTACAATCATAAGCTCCAGATGTTTCTGTTTAAGTTTATAGAACTTTTGTTGATGTGTGCAGGTTTTGCCAATATATTCCAAAGCTACAAACTTGGCACACCAAAAAACTCCTTTGGAGGTCATCAGGAGTTTTGGGTGCCTCTGGACTGAAGGACTGGACCTAAGAGGAGCTGTTATAGTATACAGGCACAATGTTCAAATACTATGGTTACTATAAAACAAACCAACAAACAAACTAAGGCCCAATCCTAATGACATTTATATATGTGAGTAATTCTCCTTACTCAACTAGTTTCATTGGGATTTTCTGTCTCACTAATTACTTACAGGAGTGAGAAATGTATGCCCAACCCTGAAAGTCATCCTTTGCAGTTATATGTGATCCACTGAATAGGGCACCAGATTGTGAGTCAAGAGACGTGAGTTATCTTTTGGGTGTTTCATTAACTGTATACAGTGTAAGCTGAGATCTTGGGAAAATCACTTAGAGCAAAACAGCCTTGTGGTTTTGAGTAGCTCATAGGCTGGGTAAGAACAAACTCCTGTTCAGTGGTTCACAGGCAGCTGAGACTTCAGATTTGGTTGCCTGGCAAAAATTGCCTTGGCTCTGTGTTCTCATTCTCTCAAGTAAATTGAAATAAATAAAATACTGTAGTTTCTGTGATTGCCGTTATGCTTCTCTTCTTATGGACTACTGAGGCAAGGTTTCTCATTTTTAGTCTCCTGTTTTAGTGCATCTGACATGCTCATTATTATCATTCAAATTAATATTTATATTACTAATGATTAATTTATATTGCGTTAATGACAAGGCCTCAATCGAGCGTGAAACTTGTTGTGCTGGGCACTGTACAAACATATAAAAGACAGTACCCGTCCCTGAATAAATATTGGGGATTGTTATTGTCATTATTTGTTTTATCGTAGTGCCTAGGAGCCCTGGTTATGGTCCAGGACCCATTATCCTAGATGCCGTACAAACGTAGAACAAAAAGAAAGTGCCTGCCCCAAAGTAGTTACAATCTACATATGCCCATCTGGACTGAAATCTAGATAATCTCTTGCAGTACTGCACTAGTCTAATTCAAGACTAATTTTAGATGCTCACTCTATTTCCATAAATACGTTTTGTTCCTTGTATCACTCAAACCAGTAGAAAATAGCCTTATGAAGCTAGAAATTATCTGCACTTGAGTTGTTACATAAGAATGACCATACTGCGTCAGACCAATGGTGCATCTTGTCCACTTTCCTGTCTTCCAACAGTGACCAATGCCAGATGCTTCAGAGAGAATGAACAGAACAGGGAAATTATTGTGTGATCCATCCCCTGTTGTCCAGTCCTACCATCTGGCAGTCAGAGGCTTAGAGACATCCAAAGCATGGAGTTGCATCCCTGCTCATCTGGGCTAATAGCCACTAATAGACCTATCCTCTGTGAATTTATCTAATTCTTTACTGAACCCAATTATCGTTTTGGCCTTCAAATGTCCCCTTACAATGGGTTCCACAGGTTCACTGTGTGTTGTATGAAGAAGTACTTCCTTTAGTTTGTTTTAAACCATTGCCTATTAATTTCATGGTGTGACCCATGGTTTTTGTGTTATGTGAAGGGATAAATAATACTTCCTTATTCACTTTCTCCATACCACTCATGATTTTATAGACCTCCATTATATCATCCCTTAGTTTTCTCTTTTCTAAGCTGAACTGTCCCAGTCTTTTTAATCTTCCTCATATGGAAGTTGTTCCATACCCATAATCATTTTTGTTGCCCTTCTCTGCACTGTTTCCTTTTCTAATATATCTTTTTTTTGATGGGGTGACTGGAACTACATTTAGAATTGAGGCTGTGAGTGTACCATGGATTTATATGCTGGTATTTTAATATTTGCTGTCTTATCTACCTATTTAATAATGCTTTCTAACATTGTTAGCTTTTTTGCTTGCCGCTTCATATTAAGGAGATGTTTTAGAAAACTATCCACAAAGACTGCAAAATCTCTTTCTTGAGTAATATCAGATAATTCAGACCCCATCATTCTGTATGTATAGTTGGGATTATGTTTTCCAATGTGCATAACTTTGCATTTATCAACATTTAATTTCATCTGCCATTTTGTTGCCCAGTCACCCAGTTTAGAGAGATCTTTTTGTAACTCTTCACAGTCTGCTATGGACTTAACTATCTTGAGTAATTTAGTATTGTCTGCAAACTTTGACACCTCACCGTTTACCTCTTTTCCCAGATCCTTTGTGATTATGTTGTACAGATCCCTGGGGGACACTACTATTTACCTCTCTTTCTTTTGAAAACTGACCATTTATTCCTACTCTGTCTTTTAACCAGTTACTGATCCATGAGAGGACTTTCCCTCTTATCCCATGACTGATTACTGTGCTTAAGTGCATTTGGTGAGCGACTTTCTGAAATTCCAAGTATACTACATCCACTGGATCACACTTGTTCACTTGTTTGTTGACCCCCTCAAAGAATTCTAATAGATTGTTGAGGCATGATTTCCCTTTTCAAAAGTAGTGTTGACTCTTCCCCAACAAATCATGTTCATCTATGTATGTGATAATTCTGTTCTTTACTATAATTTCAACTCATTTGCCTGGTATAGAAGTTACGCTTAATGGCCTGTAGTTGCCAGGGTCAGCTTTGGAACCTATTTTAAAAATTGTCATAATATTAGCTATCCTCTAGTCATCTTGCACAGAAGCAGATTTAAGCGATAGGTTACATACCACAGTTAGTAGTTCTGCAATTTCATATTTGAGTTCCTTCAGAACTCTTGGGTGAAAACCATCTGCTCCTGGGGATTTATTACTGTTTGACTTATCAGTTTGTTTGAAAACCTCCTCTACTAATGCCTTAATCCAGGACAGTTCCTGAGATTTGTTACCTACATATAATGGCTCAGGTATCAGAATCTTCCTTACATTCTCTGCAGTGAAGAACAATATACAGAATTCATTTAGTGTCTCCACAATGGCCTTATATTCCTTGAGTGCTCCTTCACCACTTCAATCATCCAGTGGCCCCACTGATTGCTTGGCAGGCTTCCTGATTCTGATGTACTCACAAAAATTTTTGCTGTAAGTTTTTGTCTTTTACTCGTTGCTCTTCAAATTCTATTTTGCCCGCCTAATTATACTTTTATGCTTGACTTGCCAGAATTTATGCTCCTTTCTATTTTACTCAATAGGATTTGAATTCCAATTGTTAAAGGATGCATTTTTGCTTCTAACTGCCTGTTTTACTTTGTTCTTTAGTCATGATGGCAGTTTTTTGACCCTCTTACTATTTTTTTTAATTTGGGGTATCCATTCCATTTGAGCCTTTATTATGGTATTTGTAAAAGTTTCCATGAAGCTTGTGGGCATTTTACTCTTGTGCCTGTTCCTTTTAATTTCTGTTTAACTAGCTTCCTCATTTTTGTGTAGTCCCACTTCTTGAAGATAAATGCTACTATGATGGGGGACTTCTTTGCTATTCTCTGCCACCCCTCACATGGATGTTAAATTTAATTACATCATGGTCGTTATTGCCAAGTGGTTCCACTATATCAACCTGGACCAGATCCTATGCTCCACTCAGAACTCAGTTGAGAATTGCTCACATCTACATCTACTCCTAGAGCATTATTTGGTACCTATATGTGGTTAGGCTTGTTTTGATTAAGATAATTTTGGAAAACCTGTGTTCTACCACTGGGAATCGGAAAAGTATTTCTATCAAGGGCAATATATTCTGAAAGCCACGTGTTTAAAAGCTTAGTAAAACATGAATGTTCACTATCATTAGTTTGGGATTTGATAGTATTTAAGTGTAATTACAGTCAAACAACAATGGAGGCCACTCTCCTTTTCTCCTTCACTGAGTACCCACGTAAGTGGCTATGTGGATTGTCAATTTGTGCACTGCAGTAATGTGCCAATACTTTCTAAATCACTAGACCGCTGTGTGGAGTCAAAGCACTGAAAACCGTTTGAATGGTGATTGCTGTAGCCTGATCAATCTGACGTCCATATATTCAATGACTGCAACAAGCATATCAATGAGATTTTTATGTAACTTGCAAAAGATATTTATGTTTTCAGATTTCTGCAGTATATTCCATATGGGTCACATCCATATAATTATAACTTTTTAAAATGGCATTCAGGGCTCTTTTATGACTAGCAAATCTCTGAAGGTCTTTTAAAATAAATTCAGACTCCTGTAAGGCTGAATGGATCTAATTCAAACATTACAAGGGTATTCTCTGAGATGACCTGGCTGACTGACTGGAAAAACCAGAGTGAGGAAGAAGGAATATTTCACACCTTGGCCATGTAACATAAATAACTGAGCAATGTGGCAATGGAGGGTCAGAGACATAGCAGGAGGATTTGTTTTTGTTTTTTTTTTTAAGAAATCTCAGCTTCCTTGAGAAAGGGGAAAACAGACTGGGAGAGTCACTCTCTGAGCAGCCGTCTACACTTGGAGGTTGTTTTGAGGTAACTTGAGGTTTTTCAAGCTAAACTGCCTTGTTCAAATATTCACCAGACATCTCAGGACTCCCTAATTAACCCATTTTGAAAGTGAGTTTATTGACATTCAGGATGAGTTTTCCTGCCACATGGTAGCTGCTCATGCATTCCCATTTAGGATCAATTCGTCCACCTCTGGCAGACGTCTCTCTGTTATCCCACACTGCTTTGCTGCCTCCCTGGTTTGGCCTGACTCTTTACTTGTGTGCCCTCTACAGCTCTGTGTAACTTCACTGGGTGTCGCCTCTGTGTTTTAAATGCTCCCACTTAGCCAAGTGGGACCTGTTGCAATTTCAGTTCCAGGTGAGTTTTCACACACGGAGTCATACGCCGATTATACATCAGCTCATGATTCTGCATGGTTTCCTTGTCAGGTCCTAGACTTCTTTGCTCTCTGCAGGAAGGAGACAGGAGTAGACTTTGTTATGCAACACTGACATTAAAAATTAATGATGTCCCAAGAGCTCATTGACTTCCTAAAGCAATGTAAGTTGCGTCTGTTCTTTTCTTGTAACACAAGATGGAGGACCATCAATTTAGCTTGTACTGAAGCATAACATTGAATGAGACTGTAGGAGCTATGCTATTTTGATTTTTTTCCACTAAACTTTGCTCCTACTGTTGCACACAATGCTTGAATTTAAGAAAGCTGTTGTATCACTGGTCACAAGTCTGGAGCTGAGCCTATACAGTAATAATTGGTTGGCATAGATTGGTATTGTACCCAGATCCTTATATGAGGCCTGGTCTACACTACGAGTTTATTTTGAATTTAACAGCATTAAACCGAATTAACGCTGCACCCGTCCACACAACAAAGCCCTTTATTTCGGTATAAAGGGCTCGTAATATTGATATCGGTACTCTTCCCCAAAGAGGGGAGTAGCGCTGAAATTGGTATTGCCGTTTTGAATTAGGGTTAGTGTGGCTGCAATTCGATGGTATTGGCCTCTGGGACCTATCCCGCAGTGCACCATTGTGACAACTCTGGACAGCAATCTGAACTCAGTTGCACTGGCCAGGTAGACAGGAAAAGATCCGCGAACTTTTGAATTTAATTTCCTGTTTGCCCAACATGGAGCTCTGATCAGCACAGGTGACCATGCAGTCCCAGAATCAAAAAAGAGCTCCAGCATGAACCATACGGGAGATGAATCTGTTCTATCAGAACTCCATTCCGATAGACAAAATGCCAAAACATTTGAAAAAAATCTCCAAGGCTATGATGGACAGAGGCCACAACAGGGACTCAACACAGTGCTGAAACTTAAGTTGCTGAGAGAAGAATACCAGAAAGCCAAAGAATAAAATGGATGCTCACGGAGGGAGGGGTGACTGATGACTATAGTTATCCCACAGTTCCTGCACTCTCCGAAAACCATTTGAATTCTTGGCTGAGTTCCCAAAGCCTGAAGGGTCAAAAACATTGTCGCGAGTGGTTCAGGGTATATATTGTCCCCCAGTGAAAGCAAAGGGAAAAAAAATCCTTTCTCGCCTTTTTCAATGTCACCATATGTCTACTGGATGCTGCTGGCAGACACGGTGCTGCAGCGCTACACAGCAGCATCCCCTCCCCTTCCCTTCCATTGCGGATGGCAGACAGGACAGTATGACTGATATCCGTCATCGTCGTCCCTTGAGTGCTCCTGGCTGGCTTCGGTGAGGTCAGCCGGGGGCACCTGGGCAAAAATGGAAATGACTTCCGGTCATTCCCTTCTTTAAGCTTTATCTACTGGAGATTCAGTCCTGCCTGGAATATCATAGCAGCTGGAGGCTGCCCTCCCTTCCCCCCTTTGATCTCTGCTTGCAGAGGCAATAAAGTCAGTGTTGTTTCAAATTCATGCATTCTTTATTACTTCATCACACAAATAGGGGGATAACTGCCATGGTAGCCCAGGAGGGGTGAGGGAGGAGGGAAGCAATGGGTGGTGGTGTTGCAGGGGCACCCTCTAGAATGGCATGCAGCTCATCATTTCTGCGGGATGTCTGGAGCTCTGACCCGGAGCGGCCGTTTGCCTCTCTGGTTCTTTAGTAGGCTTTCCTGATATTCTAGGCAGGACTGACTCTACCTGTAGATAAAACTTAAAAAAGGGAATGACCTGGGGAGTCATTCCCATTTTTGTCCATGCGCCCCCGGCCAACCTCAGCCAGGAGCACCCATGACAGCAGCAGACGGTACAGTATAACTGGTAACCGTCATTGTCAACTTGCAAGGCAGCAGACTGTACAGTAGGTCTGGTAACCGTCTTTGCTAACTTGCAAAAGGCAAGGGGATGCTGTTGTGTAGCGCTGCAATACCACGTCTGTTAGCAACATCCAGTACACATACGGTAACAGTGAAAAGAGGCTGAACAGGCTCCATGGTTGCCGTGCTATGGCATGTGCCTGGGCAATCCAGGGAAAAGGGCGCAAAATGATTGTCTGCCGTTGCTTTCACAGAGGCAGGATTGAGTGATGACATTTACTCAGAATCACCCACGACACTGTTTTTGCCCCATCATGCATTGGGATTTCAATGCAGAATACCAATGGGCAGGGGAGACTGCGAGAACTATGGGATAGCTATGGGATAGCTACCCACAGTGCAATACTCCAGAAAACGACGCTAGCCTCGATACATGGATACACACTGCTGAATTAATGTGCTTAGTGTGGCCACGTGCACTTGACTTTATACAATCTGTTTCTAAAAACTGGTTTCTGTAAAATCAGAATAATCCCATAGTGTACACATACCCTAAGTGTGGGAGAATTGTGTGATTCCACCTGAAAAGAGATAAGGGGAAAAAAGCCTAACACCTGAGGAGCTGCACTCAGACCAGAAAAAGAGTAGAAGTATAGCTAGCCGAATCATTGTGATATCATCTTTTTTTATATCTAGAACTTCAAGTTAAAAGTTGTGCTGGAAGCAATCCACCATGACGGAACATCTTCTATAAACTTCATCTGCATGGCTATCTGGTCCTTTTGTTAGCAACTACCAAATGACTTTGTTATGCAACACTGGAATTTAAAAATAACTTGATGTCCAAGATATGTCTAGCAAGAAATGAATTGCATATGTCTAATATTTTTATTAAATTAAGCCTTGAAGTAAATCAGTTTGAATTTATGGAAAAACTCAGGTAGTTATTTTTACTGGTATCGTGTACTGGTGTCATTAGCAATGAGCTAAAGGCCTAACTATTTTTAAGTTATCATAAGCTAAGGATAGTTGCTTGGAAAGTAGATTGTATCCCAGCAATCTTCTCTAGCTACGTGTTTGATAGTAGTTGCAAGAAATAGAGGGCAAAACCAAAACCTTATGAACTTTGAGTCGCACCTTTTTCTGATTTAAAATGCATGCTGCATAGGTCATTATTTCCACAATGACTTGATTTTACTTCAACAAATCCAATTTATGATCAGTTAATTGGCTTCAAGTAAATCACTGCTTATAATTAGAAAGCACATTTCAAAATTTTTCCTCTTTTAAAAATCACTTACTGTTGGATAGTTGGGTATGGATATTGTTTTGTACTGTAGTGTGAGGGGAGATGCAGGGTCAAAAGCAACATCAGGGTATTAGTGTTTAGGACAGTAGAGAATGCCAGTGCTTAATGAGAGTAGGATTGCATTCAGAAGGAAAGAGCAGTGGGTGAAGTCATTGTGAGACGAATATGGTCTAGGCCTTCTGGACCATCAGAAAAGAAGAAAGGAATGCTGAAGACCAACTGGTGCCCTAGAATATAGGTCTGATCAGCACGCAGATTTCATACCAATATCATTATTTTGGTTATCACACAATTTTTTACTAAAATAATTATGCCAGTACAACCCCTGGGTTGGGTCAGTAGACCAGTATAAAGATGCATTATACCAAAATAGCTTATTGCATTACCTATACTGGAATAAGGTCTAGTGTTATAAGTACTTTAATACAGCATCCACTCTGGGGGAAGGGGAGTGGGTTAGCTGCTTTAACTATATTGTTAAAGCAGTACAACTTTTATGTGTAGCTAAGGCTATATAGCTAGGAAGATATCACTCTCCCAGAGGAATTGTGACCTCTGGCTCCTCTTCTTTATGAATCTTCATTAAAGCAATAGTTCATAGCTTTCATTTTCCAAATGGTTCAGGAGCACTACAATATATGGAGCTATGATCATAAAACTAGCATAACCCCATATATAGGTACATATATATTGCCAGTTTGTCAAGCCCCATGACCGTAGTTCCATAGTAACACTCTATATTTGTGATGTCATGGTAGTAATGGGTGGATATTATATAAATGAGCCATTTATCTTGTTTTAATTTACATTTAACTATTTGTGCACTGTGAATCAAACATGCTTATCTAACCTAGTGCAATATTTTGCATGCTTACAGCTAGACTATGCCACCCTTACTCAATGATTAATACCTGACTGCCCTAGTAGCACCTTTGAAATCATTTGGGACGACTTTCCTAGTAAGGAACTATTCCATGTAGCTAAGGGTTGAACATTTTGGCTCTGTATAAATAAGAATAAAGTAGAAGCTAAGGGACAAATCCACATGTATTCACTAAAGGCCCCAAAGCAACTAAAACCTGAAGGATGATTGCATAAGGGGGAGAGCAGCAAAATCCTGCCTGGGAGGACTGCTCTCCTTCCCCTACACCCAATAGATGGTCTTTGAATCTCATTTATTGTGTAGGATTGTGGTTGGTCAGGAGTATGGGCAATGTATCCATGCACTGTGCAGATCAATTGACTGAGATCCATTTGCAGGGGATGCCTATCTCCACTCTTCTCATCCCTGTTCTGAATTAGCATCTGTGGCTCAGCTGCACCAGGAGCCATTCTGTCTGGGATTGAGGACTTCATCCCTCTGACTCGTTGTGTTTCTTATGGAGCAAGTACATAGTGTGGATGCTTCTTCCTTCAAAACCCAAAGCCCTCCAAACATGTTTGCATTTTGCAGCTCATTGTAGGGTGACCAGAGGTTAAGGGGAAAATATCGGGGGGGCGTTTTTGGGTTTTTTTACACTCACCCATCCAGGAGTTCGGTGGCAATTTGGCGGACAGCCCTTCAGTCGTGGACAATCTTCAGTGGTATTTCGGTGGGGGGTAATAAACCTTGCTGCCAAAGACAGAAGCACCTGCCACCGAAATACTGCCGAAGACCATCTGCAACTGAAGGACTCTTCGACGAATTGCTGCTGAAGACCAGGAAACAAAATATCAGGACGAATGGCGTCCTGACCATACTCTGGTCGGGATGCGGGACAAACTGCTCAAAATAGGGACAGTCCTGATTTTACTGGGACATCTGGTCACCCTAGCTGATTGGCTCCCTTCCTTAGATGTTTCTTCCTAGGCTTGAGAATAGAAAATAATGAATATCACGAAAGATTTGGACTTTCCTTGATGAAATAATAAGAGTTGGATTCATCAAAATCATCTTTGAATAGTCTAACTGCTAGCTTAAGTTAGACTCTGTTTTGATTTTAACTGAAAAACACATTTTCAGGCACTGTTGCCAAAAGAAAAAAAATTGGAAGGGAGAGATAAGTTCAGTCAGACTATAAAGCTATTTTCCTAGAGCTGATGAAAGAATATCCAGCATGTCTCCCAAAAATCACAGAAAAATGATTTTTTAAGGATATGAAAGTCCTTTTCACTTGGACTCCAGCTGCTTTGTCGGTCTTGTGCCCCAAGAAGCATCAGCTAAATTTTCTCCTTCTTTTGGAAACCTAATTAAAGAGGATTTTTAACCTCAGCACCTCATGGTCTTTCAGATGAAACAAACAAACAAAATAAAGCCCCAATGACCATTTTTTGTCATAAAGAACCCATGGCACTTTTAGAAAGAATTGGGGTGTTAGTTCAAGTGTCTGTTTAACTCAGGCAATTTATTTTGCCTGGTCCGAGTTATCCCTAGATGTCAGGTATTACTTTTCACTTCTTCATCCAAATGGTTACTATTTACTGTTAAACAGCAGCTGCCAAAGCCAAAATGGTAGAGAGCAAAGACCCCGGACAATATATTCTGAATAGCTGATTCTGCTAGAAAAGGACCTTTTACTTCTCCCCAGTTTAGAGAAGGATGGTAATTTTGAAGCCCAATTATGGGAACTTCATTGGAGAGTCATGATTTTGAGAGGAGGTCTCAAAGATTCAAATAGGGAAAGCCATACATTTTCTCATTGCCTACCAACGGTGGCATAGAAATTACCATACCATGACAGATCTTTGGTTCATCTAGTCCAGTATTCTGTGTCTGACAATGGACAACATTAGATTCTGCAGAGGAAGATGAAAGCAACTCTTCAGTAGGCAGATGTGGGATAATCTACTATGCTGCCATAAAAGTCTCATATTAACCTCTTCTAGTAAGATGACAGATGCTGCCATAATATTCTGGGAAGATCTGCCCCAAATTCCTGACAGAGTTTGGGACAACAAAACAAGAGAGAAACCCTAAATGACCCATGCAGGCTTTACAGGGAGCCCAGTTCATGCTGGGACAGATTTTTTCAGAGTTTAGGGCATGAGATTGTAGGAACATCAATGGGAGCAGGATCGGGCCTACAGGATGATAAAAAAAACAAAAATTAGAAGGCAAATTTATACTTTTTCCAAAGAGTAGAAAAAAAGTGCAAAATTCACAGTAGGAAGCAACCGTGCTATATGCAATTTAAACACAACGCAGGACTTGTCATTCCCTGTTGCTTAGTTACATTTTTTTTAAAATATTGCAAGAAGCTTGATCCAAAGATTATAAACACAAGAGAAAAATATGGTTGAAAACCTTTCCATCAAATTACTATTCAAGCAGTTGGTGAAAGAATGTTAGTTTTATTTTGTATAATTCTCCCTATCCCAGAATAAATAAGAAAAGATTTGCTTATATAAAGGGTAAATTCATACTGGAGCTAGCTTACGGTCTATAGCAAAATTGGCCCGCATGTGAACATAAAGCAAAGCTATGGGTTAAGTCCTCCAAGATAAATACACTATCCTAGACCATAGAATAAGCAGTAATCTTACATTGAAAGAGACACATTGCAAATGGCCTTTGGCATGTCTTTCTATGCTTCAGACTCCTGTGGAGTTATTACAACATTAAAACTCTTATTTTATATTTGAAATTTTTATAATATCATTTTAATGAAACGTAATATTCGGCTAGGACATGGTGACATTTTTATATGCTTTCTTTTTCAGAGTATTGTGTCCAGAATGTAGGGCTTGAGGGCAACTGTTAGTGTGTCAGCATAACACATGTTTCCAATAGGTAACTGACACATGAAAGGAGAAGAATGTGATTTAATGTTACAATTTTACTTTATGCAATTTAACATATGGCAAGAAAGATGACACAATCCAAAACAATATGAATGTGGAAGCGCCCAATAAAAGATACCTTGGAGGGTCTGAATTAATAATTTATTGTGTCTTACTGGTTAAATGATTCATTTTGAACAATTTATTTGCTAGGTTTGGATTTTTTTTTGTGTTTGCAAGTTGTTAGTGCGCCGCTAATAATTTCCACAATCCTGTTTTTTTGGGGGTGGGAGGAGGGTCTGAACGTAAAAAAAATACAGTACTTTTTTGTTCATTTAAAGTTAAGATTTTTCTGTACATTTTTTAAATTTACATTTTTTAATACATTTTGTAAACTTTTGTATAAGTTTATAAAACTGAAAGAATATAACATTTAGGAACTTAAGTCACCATTCACATCTGCACATCCTAGAAAGATGTTTACTTCTACAAACATTAAACAGATCTATCTGGGTTTTACACCCCCGCCCATCAGCACAGTAGCTGAGTACTTTTACAAAGAAATCATAACCAAAAGCAGTCACTGAACTGATTTTCTTCCTGTATTCCCTGAGGAAATTGAGATTATGATTCCTCTTCCTCTTTTAATGCCCCACTTCTCTCTCCTCCCCTTTTCTCTTGGTTTTCTTTCCCTCCTCCTCTTCCCTATTCTACCTTACTCCATTGCTGCTTATATTATGGCTCTCGGAAAATGGAGCTGAAATGAGATTTTAAACTTCACTCCGAAGGCAGTATAAGTTTTGGTCACTGTAATCACCTCTGGAAGTGAGGAAAGTTCACCAGATATAGGTACTAAAGGTTAAATAGAAATCCCATGCTTGAACAATAAGAGTATAGCAGCAGAAATATACTACCGACCACCTGACCAGGATGGTGACAGTGACTGTGAAATCTTCAGGGAGATTAGAGAGGCAGAAAACACAATTGGAGATTTCAACTATTCTCATATTGACTGGGTATATATGTCCCCTCAGGAAGGGAGACAGAAATAAGATTTCTAGACACATTAAATGACTGCTTCTTGGAGCACTTTGTCCTGAAACCTACAAGGGCAGAAGCAATTCTTGATTTTGCCAGGATCTGGTCCAACAAGTGAACACAGAGGAACCACACAGTAATTGTATCCATGATGTAATTAAATTTAACATCCTTGTAGGAGGAAACACCACCAAAGAAACCCACCTCTGTAGCATTTAATTTCACAAAGGGGACTGTAAAAAATGAAGAAAGTGGTTTTCACAAAGCAATCATTCTGTATCTAAGCTATCAGTCTCATCCTCCAAGGAAACCTGCACAACACTTTCAAAAGATGAGCCTGGGAACTTAAATTCATAACTTTGCTAGACACTAAAAGTCACAAACTGAATAGAGCCTGGATCGATGGCTTATGGCTTGGCTACACTTGCGAGTTAGAGCGCATTAAAGCAGGCCCAGGCACCATAGCTCACTACTTGTCCACACTGCCAAGGCACATAGATCACTCAAACTCCAGGGCTAGAGTGCTCCTGGTACTCCACCTCGGTGAGAAGATTAATGCTTGATGCATAAGATTATTGCTTACAGTGCTCAGGGGGGTGTTTTTTCACACACCGCTGAGCAAGAAATTCGCAGCGCTGTAAGGTGGAAGTGAGGACAAGGCCCGAGTAAGTTTCCCAGACCTGAAGAAGAACTCTTGTAGTTCAAAAGCTTGTCTGTCTCATCAGTAAAAGATATTACCTCACCCACTTTGTGTTTCTAATATCTGAGACTGATACAACTATATCTACACTGCATACAACATTTTCAGAAGACAGACAGACTATTGCTTATCAAATACTCTTTGGTAGTTTATTCCAATGACAAATAACCTTGACCCAACACAAAAGGGAATAAAATGGTGTTGATTCAATTATGAGACTGTTTTAATTTCAGATTATTGTCCTTGAAATTTATTCTTTAATAAGAGTCACTTACAAAGTGGAGTTAATTTTGTAAAGTTCAATGTAATTTGGCATCTTATTCAATAAATATACGACTAGCTTAGGACAGTTACTTACTTGATAAGTGTTTATTCACAATATGTAAAGGATTAGATTTTCAAAGGCTTCCAAGAGATTTGGACATCCAGTAATGAGAACTGAACTTCCAAATCTCTTAGGCAGTTTTGAAAATTTCAGCCATATACTTTAGTTCCTATTGTTCATTCACAAATTAGTTTTTAATGGGGATATTTGTTGAGTAGCTGTCATAGCTTCTTTAGGATTTTAATGGGACATGGGTAACTACAAATTAGGAAGTTGCAGACCATTTAGTTTATTGTCTGCCATAATGGAAGATTTGTACAACTATCTTACAGGCTGTAGTAGGATAAATACTGTTTGATTAAGGTTCAGGGATTCAACAAGTAATATCATGTCTGACTATCTACTACAGTATTAAATATATTACCACCATGGTAGATACAGGAAATTCAGTTTTGTAGATATGATATGCTTTGAATTTGAGAATCCATTTTACTAGACTCTGATATTACAGAGATTAATGGCTGCTACAAAGAGTCATGGAATGAGGGCTTAAACAAAACGTTGGGAAGAACACTTATTTATGGGTAAGAGAACAATGAAAGCTATGATTGGAACTATAGTTATGAATGGGGCATTAGAAGCCAAGTGTTGGACCTCTTTAATATAACAAAACATGGTGTTTTTCGCAGTGATCTTGGGAGTCATGAACTCCAATGTTTAATTTATGCTTTTTTAACAAATATCTATGGCTCTTGGCAGTTTGGCATCTGGGTGAGTGGTTGGGTGATGAACACATTAATAAATTTCATTGAAAACTTCAGAATTAAATCCTATGCTACATGTGAGGCTAATAGATTGCAGAAGCTTAGAAACAGAAGGGAGACAGAAGGTCGGAGACATGAAAGATCAGAATAGACTCTCAGCAAATTGTTTGATCTCCAGGGCTCATAAGGTCCCACCCATTAGTATAAAAAATCCTGGGCTGGATCCTATTCTATAGGAGTCAATGAGAGTTTTGTCATAGATTTTGATGGGAACAGGTAAGGTTTACCTGCGTCATCCTTTACTGCATATTAATAAAATATCATCACAACTCATGCACTGATCTTAATATTGCATTTGACCTGTTTGTTCAGAATATCTGTTTTTTACACATGTGGTTCTTGTTGAACACAACTTGGATTTCATGTGTATCCCAGGGTACTGTTTTGGAATAAAGTATTGTAAAGTTTATCTGAGGCATGGTGCTTTGTTATTCCTTTCTTCAGCCACCTCCTGCTTCACGAGAGGAGGTGAGGTAAATTTTTAGCTATCACAAAACATTTGTTTCACAACCCCCCAACCTGAAGCAAATACTCACCAGTAACCACACACCACACAACAGAAACACTAACCCAGGAACCTATCCTTGCAGCAAAGCCCGATGCCAACTCTGTCCACACATCTATTCAAGTGACATCATCATAGGACCTAATCACATCAGCCACACCATCAGGGGCTCACTCACCTGCACTTCTACCACTGTGATAAATGCCATCATGTGCCTGCAATGCCCCTCTGCCATGTACATTGGCCAAACTGGACAGTCTCTACGCAAAAGAATAAATGGACACAAATCAGACATCAGGAATCATAACATTCAAAAACCAGTAGAACACTTCAACCTCTCTGGCCATTCAGTAACAGATTTAAAGGTGGCAATTTTGCAACAGAAAAGCTTCAAAAACAGACTCCAGTGAGAAACTGCTGAACTTGAATTGATATGCAAACTAGATACTATCAATTTAGGCTTAAATAGAGACTGGGAATGGCTGAGCCATTACACACGTTGAATCTATTTCCCCCATGTTAAGTATCTTGTCAAACTGTCTTAAATAGGCTATCTTGGTTATCACTACAAAAGTTTTTTTTCTCCTGCTGCCAACAGTTCATCTTAATTAATTAGCCTCTTAGAGTTGGTTGGGCAACTCCCACCTTTTCATGTTTTCTGTATGTATGTATGTCTCTTCACTATATGTTCCATTCTATGCATCCGATGAAGTGGGCTGTAACCCACAAAAGCTTATGCTCAAATAAATTTGTTAATCTCTAAGGTGCCACAAGTACTCCTGTTCTTTTTGCGGATACAGACTAACATGGCTGCTACTCTAAAAACATTTTTTGTGAGATACCTAATTTTGTGATATATGAATCTAGCTTGGGTAATTATATTGTCCCCATTTCTATAGTATCTGAGTGCCTCACAATATTTAATGTAATTATCCCAGATGTGGTAAGGCAGTGCTATTATCCCCATTTTATAGCTGGGAAACGAGGCACAGGGGCCTGGATGTACAAAAGAAGTTAGACATTGTGACACTCAGCATCACAGCACCTAACTTTTAGGCACCTGGAAATTCACAAAGCTTGAGTTGGGTGCCCAGGCTCCTATACATTGTATGGGGAGAGACAGGTGTCTTAAACTGTGATTCACAAAAGCCAGGGAGCTGGCTAAGCAGGGAGCTGCCTAAGATAGCCAATGGGAAATGCTGACAAGAAGACGGGTGCTAAGCCTTTCTCACAGGTATAGGTGTCTAAGTTCAGCATGCGGGGAGGTGCCTATCTCTGCTTTGGATTCACAGCCCCTTTGCCATCCCTCCCCGCAAGCTGCTTTGTGTGAACTTCCTTGAGGGGCCCAATCCAGTAAGCAGCCTTTCAGCACACCTACCAGACAGGACCCAGCACTTGATTTAGATATCCAGACACCTATCATCCCCCGATTTGCTCTGGGCCATGGGTAGGAGATAGGCACCTGGAAGCCTAGATAGATAGGCACCTGAAGTCCATGATGTAGCAGGGAATTGAATCTGAGTCTCCCAAATCCCAAGTTAGCACCCTCACAACTGAATCATCCTTCCTGTCCTGAATGACCACAACTTTTTCCTCTGGTAATTATCTACCAGCCAACACCAGTGGAGACATTAAGGTCCCATTTATAAATAGTGTGGCAGAGCTCTGACCTTGCTCCTGTGGGTCCTGCGCTTCTAGGTGGTTTATGGTAGCCTCAGTGGCTCACTGTGACCTTCCATGTAGCCCTTCTCTCTCTAGGGCCCTACTGAGCCCTTTTCATCATAGGTCTGCAAGGAGGTTGATGAGAGAACTCCCACAGTCTCTGTTCAGACTCCTGTCCTGACAGGGACCTGACTTCCCCTTCCAGGAGATGTTCCTGTAGTGGTGGGTTGGGGGGAACCCGGGCCTGCCCTCTACTCTGGGTTCTTGCCCAGGGATCCTAATGGTAGCAGTTGTTGGCAGCCAACCTTTCACTGCCAGAGTTGCTACATTTCCCTGGGCCACTTCCCCACAGCTCTCCCGCTTCTCCCTTCTTCACCCTTACCTGAGGGCTCCTTTAACGGTGGTCTGAGTGTGTCTGCAGTAACCAGCCCTTCAGCTGCACTTCCTCGCCTCTGGCTCCCTGGCTCTTCCCTGTCTGACTGGAGTGAGCCCTTTTTATAGTATCAGCAGGGCCTTAATTAGAGTCAGGTGGTCACATTAACTGAATGGCCTCACCTGACTCTTTGCAGGTTAATTAGAGTCAGGTGTTCTCATTAGCCTGGAGCAGCCTCTGCTCTGGTCAGTCAGGGAACAGAAAACTGTTAATCCAGTGGCCAGTATATCTGCCTTCTGCTACTTTGCTGTACCCAACTGTCTATCATAATAGTCTATGAATTATGAGTGAGTGTTGTAATCATGTTACAGACATGAGTGGTCTGCATTACACTGTTCTAAACTTATCAGTAAATATGAGATTTATAGTTAATAGTCATGATGAGCAATCTATTGGCATGTTGGACTATGTTGGTCTATAGCAATTCATTAATCATTTATTAAAATATCAATTAATTTTTTATGAACCTTTTATGAACTATTTATAAATAGAACCTCAATATAATTCATGACCATCCAGGACTTGATATCAAGTGTGAACTCAGAACTGAGTTTGACTTTTTCTAGTAGGTTTCTATCAGTGTCATCCCATGTGCCATGAAAAAAGATGGTAATGACTTGTGCTGTATCTAAATAGGAAGCTTTAGAAAATGCCAGGTTACTACAATATCAGGTTCTGAAGGTGAAGCTCGGTTTGTTTGATGCCACCTGTTCCCTGGATGAATATTAATGCATGTTGCATGATTGTGGTGAAAACATGGGACCTATTTTATTTCTTGTTGTGTTTTATGGATCATGAAACTACTTGGGACATGGCTTGCGTGAAAGGTGCTATTTAAGAGTAAATTGTAATGTAATGAACATCTATACAAGCCACTTGTTTGACCCCTTCTGCAGTTATCTGTACAGGCCTTGTCATTGCACAATAGGAAGACTCATCTGTTCTGTTGATAAAACCTGTGAGGATAGAGAAAACACAGGACTTTCCATTAGATTCTCCTCACAAAATATTCTTCAAATACTTTTCTGAGCGTGGCGTTGTTGTAGGGATTGTGGAGGAATCAGGTTCACCAGTCATTCTTTCCTCTCCTCTAACTCCTTGTCTATTTTTCTTTGCTGCAGCAGGGGATGGTGGGGATATGGCATATTCTGAGCACTGAAAGAAAGGAATTCCAATCATATGCACCAGATACAAATTGAGGTAGCTGGAGGAAGTAGAACCACCCAGTTATGATGGATGGATGAGAGGTGGGAAAGGCTTTATAACCTGCAGAGCACTTGATCCATGTTCAAGTTGTGAATGTGAATCTTACACAGAGACTCATAAGAAGATGGAATCCCAGCTTAGTGCTGACTTTTTTTTCAAGGTTCCCACTAACTCATTCACTATAAATGGCTCCAAAAGATTGGAGTAATACGTTAATTCAAATAAGACTTAATTCATTCTTGCCCAGAATTCTTAAAGGGTTCTTCTGTAATAAGCTTCTTCCTATTCGATAGTACCTTCTCTGGCTAGTTAAACTCTCCATCTGTTATTTGGCTAAAAAGAAGTTTGTCATACCATGGTAACTGCCTAACTTTGCAAAGAATGCTGCCTCTGTGAGCTTAAAAAGCAGGCAGAGAAAACTCCAGGCTATCCTTACAGTGGTTCAATTAAAACAAAGTCATCTACTTAGTTGGGATCAGAAAGGTGTCGTCTGAATCTCTCCTAAGCGAAATAAACTGGGGAAGTCTTCTTCCATTGCATTATCGCACTAACCTCTACACACCCCTGTAATAGCATGTCCCAAAGGATTATGAGATTGAAGAATAGCTGTGTCGGGCTTCAGATGCTGGCACATTAAAGTGAGAAAATGTAAAATGAGAAAGGGAATCAGCTCTTTCATTATGAACATGACTGGCCTTGTAAGATACATTGAGGTGCAAATGGCTGAGAACCAAAGTCCTGAATATGCTGACTGCCTGTTAATTGCTTTGAGAGTGCCCAAACGGTCAAACCCCAAAACCACCCTAGGATTCTGTAGCTATTCATCCCATGCGACCAAAGCTACAGCTACGGGGAAACAGCTTTACTGACATTTTTTTTAATACTCTCCCTTTTCCATAGTTCTTGCCAACCTTGTACACAGTAGGAACCCTGGAAACAAGCTCTAAACCCTCTCCTTCCTGACATGTCCATGAACAGCTGCAACTCCTTAGGCATTGAGAGCAGCTGCCTTGATAGTACCATTGAAATCCTCCACAAAGATAGCAAAAATGGAAATACAGTATACAGTATATATTTAGTGGCCTTAGCACAAGAAGAATATGAGTAGTTTTAGTGCATACTGTGGAGGTCAATCGGCATCAAACAAAAAGTATAAAAGTCTGATTCTCCCCTCACTGTTTTTATAACTTATTGCTCCTGATTTACACTGGTATAAGAAAAGAATCAAGCTCAAACAGTCTTGTAGTGACCACAGGCAAAGGTAAAGGGTGAAATCCTGGCTCCATTGACTTCAAATGCCCAATCAGTGGCTATATTTTTATTATTTTATTTATTATGTATTATTATCCACTTTAACGTGACTGTCTTTAGGGTTACTTTCTGCTAGAAAATGCTTGAATTTAAGTAAGATAACATCCCTGTATCTAGCTCTATGCTTAAAATCATCATAATTATGCTGGTTTAAGCTTGTACCCTATGTTTTATGAAATTCCAAATTGGCTGTTTGCTTCCTGAGATGCCTAAAGCAATTCTAGCCACCAGCATTTCAAGGAAATAAAAGACAACTGTGTGAAAAATACAGGATAAAGGTTATTTGTCAGGAACAGCACCCCACAGTGTTTTATTCATGGCATAAAACCACACATCTGTGTTACAGTGCCTGAGTCTTTGTAGCTCCGTGGGAGATCTTGACTGGATAGGAGACATGGGACTTTCCATACTGAGGGCTTGATCGCACCATATGTTCAGTACTCTGGTCCTGATCCAGAAAAGTACTGTTTAAACCAAGAATAGTCCCACTACTATCATACAGGGCTATGACCTTGACATCAGTAGGCCTACCCATGTGCGTAAAGTTAAACAAGTGCTGAACTGCTTTTCTGGATTGGAACTGAATTCTTAGCCTCTCGCAGGACAAACCTCTTGATATAGAATGTCCTTTAAGACGTATGGTCCGTAGCCGATGCAGACATGTAAGCCCTTTCTGGGCCTGTAAAAGGAAATTATGGAGAACTGGATACACCGCAGGCATCTGAGCCACCACTTAATGTAAAAGAACAGCCCAAACAAGGGGCCTTAATTACAAAATATTTTTACTTTTCATTGTTTCATTTCTTAAGAGGATTTTTTGGTCTCAGCCTCCAGCTCCCATGAAGCAGTCAAGAGATTTCAGTGCATTATCTGCATCGTATTTTGCTCTTTGCTTGTAGCATTTCCTTCAGAGCATTGAGCGTTGCCCAGACTAGTTCATTTTTTTCCCACAGTCTGGCTTCTCTGTGGCACTTACATGATTGCTCTCCATTCCTGAGTATCTTGATCGTGTGGTATGAAATTATCTAATGAATATTCTAAACTCCCCATTCTTGGGCAGGTAGCTTTGTCCTAAGTTGCTAAAATGTTGTCTTCAAAGTAGAGCTCTACTAGTCACCTCCCACGACAAGCAGGGAGAGGGGAATGGGCCATTTGCCTCCCCATGGAAGAGCTGGGAGCTAGACAGAAAGCTTGTTAGCTGCCCTTTGTCCACAGTAGGGGTACTACCACTGAGCCTCCTCCCACGATGATGATTCAAGGAGGGAAGCCCATCCTTTTTGTGAGAGAGGGTGGGCAGGTGTGGGGGTTAGTGGGAAGTGTTGGTGGAAGGTTTCATCTTTGGGAGAAGGAACATCTCTAATATTAGATGACTGCAAAAGGCATCTGGACATTTTTAGATTTTGAATAATTGATAGATTATCTTTTCTCACAATAATTGTTTTGCTTCTATCGGGCTATTTGTTCCACATCTGCATTGAGTGCTGATCTCAGAACACCTCGTTTGTGCAGTTGTTGGGATATACTGATGTGATGTCTTGCTCAGGCCACCCAGAATTATGAGCTATTGTGTTACCGCTCTGGCTCAGCTTTGCTGCTAACACACTATCATGTTTGCCTTGCTAACAAACTCTCCAGATCTCTGCCAGTCCAAACCTTGCCTTGCAGGTAAGAAATTCCTGAGTTTTCCAGAGACGTCTCCCTAAAGGGCCCAATCCCTCTCATTGGACACTCATGAAAGTTACTAATATTGCTGCCTCCAGAGAGACAGAGCACACACCAGCCTGTTAGGTTAGCTGAAGACTGACTCTTCACTTCAGCATAACAGAACCGCTGAGATGGTTTTGTTAATAAAACAAGAATAAGTTTATTAAAAAAGAACATAGCTTTAAGTAATTTCAGGTGAGAGTAAAAGAGATATGAATAATTACAAACAAACCAAACAACGCATGCTTTCTAGTGACTAAAACAAGAGGAAGTTACAATCTTTGCCTAAGCAGGTTTCTCAGCTATGGTCAATTCCCAGAGACTTCACCCCCTTGGTTGAAGGATCCACCTTTCTCAGATTTCAAGAGCTCTGGCCTTTTTTGTTCCTAAGGTGATGGATGCAAAAATGGCTTTCTCTTTCTGCTTATATTTCCTAATGTCTGTTTTTGTTTCAAGAGCCAGGCAGGCTTCCTGGGGGTATAGCCTCCATCCCGCATCATAATCATTAAATGGTCATCTCCCCCACTTGCTGGTTTGATGGCTTTGTTTTTCTTATAAGTAGATGTACTTCCATTGTTTCTGCCCTTGTCTTGCTTAATTCACATTGGAGACACAGTTAAGCTGATGAAACAACCTTCATTTGTTGAGGGCAAGCTGGGCTTATGCACTTAAGCCTTAAGAACATATTTCCAGCACACATCTGTAATTCTTTATGCACCCCCTGTAAATACATCACACAATGATATTAATGGCCAGTGTGTTATCAGTTTGTATATAATACCTCATAGGACACCTTTTAGATACAGTGTGTGTTGGGGCAATGAGCGTGTCAGGCCTGGGGTGAGTTATGATATGATGTTGTTTCTGCAGTTAATATTGAGGAGATCTTGGGAACACACCACTGAATAGTTAACAATTAATGTTGTAAATTAAAAAAAACGCACTCTCATTCTAACTTGTCACAAAGACTGAAGGTAGCAGAAGCCAGACAAGGCCACAAGGACTGGTATAGCTCAGATTAAAACCTAAACACCTACAATGATGCACAGATGTGCACTGACATTTTTAAAATGTGCAGTGACTTTTTAAGAATATGCAGGCACACTAAATATTAAACAAACAGATGAATCTCCAAGTGCAGATTCTACAAATCAGTGCTTCAGTCTCTTTAGCATTGAGACACTGGCTCCTATCCTACATTAAGAAACCAGAAATACTTCTTGTTAACCTGAGTGCAACAAAACACCATATTTGATACATCTGGGTTTCAAGATGAAAGCACGGGATGCATGTTTATATACCCATGTCTTGGATAGAAGACAGCAAGCAATAATTTGTTCTCACTATATATAACACCTTCCAGCCAAGAATCTTATAGTGCTTTCCAAACATCAGTGAATATATCTTCAGAATACTTCGAAGATTTATTTACCTCCTAAGAGATATTATCTCTGTTGGAGAAACTGAAGCACAGATGGATTATAGCCAACACTTTCAAACATCAGAGCCTTAAGTGATCTCTCTGTCTGTCTGCCCAATTGTAGTGTTTTACTGCTACCCATCACCTTACTATCTTGGCAACCTCCATTCCAAATCAAAAACAAATGTGAGGTGCCTTGTGGATTTGGTTAGGCACCTAGATCCATAATTAGGAATTTTAAATAGTATGTCGTTTGTGGTCCCTCAGCACCTATGAGAATCAGACCATGATTTAAATGCCTAAAGATGTATTTAGGAGCTTTCCTGCAGACATCCAAGTTTTGAAATTTTATCCCGAGAAGTCTATTGGAGAGCCAAGAATTAAACTCTGATCAAATGTCAACCACAAGCTCATTCTATATCCCAAAAAGAAAGGAAGAAAAAGTGAAATGGAAAAAGAAAAACAAACAAACAAACAAAAAACCATAATAATGCACCAGAAACTTGAAATAATATTCATTTATTTACAATTCTTAAAAATGCATTTCTAGACTAACTGTACATAGATCATATCAACAAGGCATTGTATGTATTTATTGTTTGTCTTGTGGTAGAACCCAAAGGCCTCAATCTAGGCATGTTGCACAGTATAATGGAACAATGTTCCCTGTTCCAGAAAGCTTGCAATCTAAGTATATAATGGGAGAGGTGGATACAAAAAAGAAATAGGGGGAGAGAACAAGGTGGTAACGAGATGATTATGGCTAGTGAAATAAATGGGGTGAGAGGGAAGTCACAATCCCCATCAGCAGAGTCGCCATTATCAAGAGTTTTGTAGACATCACAGAAAAGGTGGATTTGAAGAAGAGATTTGAAGGTAACATAGTGGTTTGCAGATTTTCATGGGGAGCTCCATTCATGCATTAAAATCAGAATGGGAGAAAGTCTAAAGGTGCTTTCATGTGATGGTGCTGAGGTATCCTCAGGATAAAAACATGATCGACCACCAGTCTGATAATTCTATTGACTTGGCCTTTGCCAATCCTCATCAGGTGTGACTGTGCTTTCAAGAAGAGCTACATAAAAATGAGGTAGTCAGTGGAGAAAGGAGTAGCAACTAAAATGATTTCTGAAACTAATTTTCATTGTGCAGCCAAACACAAATCCAGTCTGTTTGAACAGAGTCCATTTTCCTGTCATTTTGCATGTTCGTAAATATGCACATAACATACACACACACACTTTTCATGTAGATTGTTACACAGATACAGCTATAGATGGTATGTTTTTTCAGAATACTGGATATTATTGTGACCTCAGGATGGATTTGACATTTCTTCCTCTTCCTGATGATGGTGTTGAATATATAAAAGGAGAATGTGAATGAATTGTTATATGTTGAAGAACTGGAACTGTACCCATATCCTCCCCTCCTCCCCCCACCCATTCATATGGCGGGTTCCATCTGCAGTCCAGACTTGCCAACAAGTTTTAAAATATGTTGCTCACAAAACAACCGCAGCATCTGGATCAGTGTGAATTTTACTTTGGCAAGTTTCATTTCCTGGCCTTTCGGCTGGACAGACCTTTGACTGTTCAGGCACCCATGGAAATCCTGTGCGTCTAAATGTGATGTCAGATCATAGGTGGGAACCTTGTTTCCCAGGGCAAAAGGATTTTTTTGCTAGAGATTGATACTCACCATAAAAATCACATCAAATCAGAATTTGGGGAGATCAAACTCTCAAAATTTAATGCGTTGAATCCAAGATTTTAGTTTAGTCCATTACAATGAAAGGGAACATTAGTAAAATGCATACACTGATCCATCTGGGATTTTAACTGGGGCTCTTGTCTACTTTGTATAATTGATTTTAAGGAATTTTTTTTAAATGATCAAATTGTGTAAACAGCATAGGGAGAGGCAAAAGGGTGTGTTGTTATTCTACAGCAGTGCTCTAAAAAGAAAACTACAGTGTTCTTTATAGGGTCACATAGGTGCTGTTCAGTGTGGTACAGATAAAGATTTTTGACAATTATAGAAATATATATCAAATTCCCCTTTGGCTGATGTACTGCCATTGGTAAATTCTAGATATTAGGAACCAGTATGATAAAACATTTGTTTCATTCATAGAAATCAAGCTAGTCTTCTTTCCAGATTTGTTGATGAATGCAGAAAGAAATTTAAAAAAAACAGTATAAAGATAACCACTTGTTTACTCAGTAGGCCAATACTAACATTAATTTGTTACACCATCATGAAATATAGATAGCAATATAAGTTAACAACAACATTATTGTTTAGGATACAGTGTCCCTTCAATTAAATGCTTAGACAGAGAAGTAAAAAACACAAGAACAGAAGTTCTAACATATAAAGATTTATTCCACCAGATAGAACAAAGTCTCTATCTCAAGGAAGAGCAATGAAGGCTCTATTAAATTATTAAAGAGTTCTGTATTCTGGGGATTAAATCTAGCCATATTGTATATACCAGGTGGTGCACGATATTTTTAGCATTCTTCGTAACCTCTCTGATTCTCATATGCTATAGCTACAAAGATGCTAAAAGCCATGTTTAGTGTCTATAATAAAAACTTGTATTTAATACCTGGAATAACCTGGAATTTTAAGAGTAACACTCTAAATCCGATGAACTATCTATTAAAATGGATCTAATTTTGAAAGGTCTGGTCTTAAGTATGCAAGAGTCAGGTGAATTGGAGTGGTGATACCCAGAATTGTATAGTTAGATGGGGATATTTCATGATATTTACAATGTAAATCTCACATTAATATTGCATTGTTCCATTGAGTAGAGTAATATTATTGTAAGATATCTACTAATATTCATAGCAAAAAATTCTTAGCATCCCACAGTGACTTCTGTGGGGCCAAAACATTAATTCAAAAATATAAATTATAAACCTGAAAATATTTTATTTGTATTACCAGAGAATGTAGAAGTGCCAGTCATCAACCGAGATCCCATTGTGCGAGGTGTTATACAAACACAGAGCAAAAAGACAGTCCTTGCCCCAACAAGCTTACAATCTAAGTATAAGACAAGAGATAGCAGAAGTATACAGACAGATAGACAGACGACTGCAAGGAAACAGTGAGACAGTATTGATCAATATGACAGGCAGTGGTATTGGTGCGGCAGGTTGGGTGGAGTAGTCTGAGATGTTTTGGTGGCACTCTATTATGACACACTAAAAGGGCCAAAGGATTACACCTTTGCTTTAAGCCCGATGACTTAACAAACAGTTTAAGTACATGCTTAACTTGAACTATGTGAATAGTCCCATTGACATCACTGTTGGCTCATCATTATCAGATATAATTTCCTAAATCTGCTGTCAAGTACTGGAACTTTATAGGCCATTCACAGCTGACCAAGCCAGAGCACAAGCAAGAGGTTTGCCTTTCTTTAGGGCTACTCTGGATGAAAAGCTACCTGTTGCTTTCTGTGATGTGAAGTGAGTGCCAAAGTTTGATAGCAAATGTATAACAGCAATTTTTTGATCAGTTTCTTGGTCACGATGCTAAAAAAAATAAAATAGAATAATAAATAATAATAATTGGAGATATACCAATCTTCTAGAACTGGAAGGGACCTTGAAAGGTCATCGAGTCCAGCATCCTGCCTTCACTAGCAGGACCAATTTTTGCCCCAGATCCCTAAGTGCCCCCCTCAAGGATTGAACTCACAACCCTGGGTTTAGCAGGCCAATGCTCAAACCAAAAATATTTTAAGATAGCACATCCTAAGAAAACTACAGTATTGTCACCTTGCAGAAGTGGATCCATAAATTGGAATATTTTGCTTTTCTTGGGATAATGTTATGTGATAAATACCTGCAGACATAATGTTTAGTGCAATTAATCTAAATGTATATCAGAGAGAGAAAGCACAGAGTGAGAAACTTGTTCTCCATGGTAGGACATTAATCAAAAAAAAACATTTAGATTTCACACTTGCCTTCCTTCATGAGGTTTGTCCTAGTGTTTAGTTGAGCAAAAAACTGAAATATAGGCAGAAAGACCTTTTTTTTTTCTGAATGTGAGAGAGAAAAGCTATAAAAGTGGAAAGCAATATGTTCCTTCCAAATCCAAGGATGCTGAGAAAAGGGACAGCGGGAGTCTCTTATACATGAAGAATGGTATATTTCCTTTGACTGCCCACATATAAATAGGTTTGTACAATGAAAATAAATGATATGGAACTTGAAGAAATACATACTTGATATAAAGCCTGTTAGGCATAATTACTCAAGAATACTTTGTCTTAACAAAAATAGTTTTTGTTGTTTTGCCAAGATAAATAAAAGCTTGAGTTACCCGCCACATGAATGCATGTTGGGTAATAAAGAAATGAAACTACCCAAGACACCTAACTTTTTAGAAGTTCATAGAGTCCAACTTTACTGGTTCATCAATCAATTTAACTTGTTATTTCATGCTGGCTTTTCCTCTCTCACCTCATTTGCCACCAATTTTAATTTATCTTATGCACCTACTCACTGGTGCATACTAGATGAATTCCCTCTTGCATAGCCAGCATGTGCTCCTTTTGAACAGATTAACCTTCATGTGTTAGCCATGTAGAAGAGTTGTTTTCTGAGCTTTACATATAGCTCATTGCAGTAATTCAGCCCTACACAGTGAACAAAGCAATTAGCAAATAGAAAAATTAGCAGATAGAACAAACCCCACACATTTTAATTCTGTTATAAGTTGCATCCAAATAGATTAAAATTGTTACAGAGATCCCATTGTGTGTGGAACACTGGAGGGGATGCTCAATCTGTACTTTAATGGATTCCTGCCTGAAACAATGGCAAGAAGAGAAAGAGAAATAGAGATAGGGAAAGCCAAAGAGGAGGTTAGTTCAGTTGCAGTCAGTTGGTTTCTTGCAAGTTCATGGCATGGACAGTCAGATATACTGTTTTATGTCAGGAGTTAAAGCATTCCTGTTCACACAGTATTAACACTTCACTGGAGAGTTGGGCATCTGGTGATGTTCATTGTTTTAATGTTGGAATTGTTAGAAAGAAAAGAAAATAATTATTTTTTATTTCATGTTGCATCTTATGTTGCTCACATGTAGAATAAATATTACAAGTGAAATGGTCTCAGGAGGGATTTTTAGTGTGGCTGGAGAGTTCAGAGTTTTTGAGGCCTGAAGAGGACCACTGTGATCAGTTACACTGACTTTCTGCATAACACATCATCGAATTTCACCCTGTAATGGATGCAATTATTCTTTGCTACTAAATAAATACTATAGAACCCAGGAACATGTGGCTGAATGAGAGCAGTGCCACAGACCCTCAACTGGTGTTAGTTGTCATTGTTCTGTTACATCATTGTAAATCCAGAAGAGTTCAGTAGAAGCCAAACCTGATCATGTTAACTGGAACTGTTGAGTGGAGGTGAGGTTCTTCTACCACCTCTATCCTCTGGATTAACACTGAAAGCATGATTTGGCACTTTAAAACTAAAACCAAAATATGCCCTGACAGGACTCAAAGGATGCGGTGAAATTTTAGGTTTCTTCAAGTTCACCCAAAGCTTCATAACCTACAGAATAGCTCAAAACCCTACTGGATCATCAGGTCTGGCAATGAGAACAACTAATTAGAGTGCCAGTTGGGCACCAGGTGAGAATCATACACAGAATTTCTAATACACTGACACCTTTCCTTCCTCTGTATAAGAAAGTGCAAGTGTTGAATTCCCTGCACTGAAGTTGGTTGCACAGAACAATGCGAGGTCAATACCATTATCTTGCAAGTTGTGGTAGCACATGAAGCCTGTTGACTTAGATCCCGACTGATTGACTGCTGATGAACTTCATATAATCAGTCAGAGGCCCCATGATGCAAAGCACCTCCGGTCAACTGAGATTACTTCTGGGGATTCTAGGAAGATTGTACGTCCATCCTCAATTCCAGATTGTTGATGAGAACTTCACCTTTCTAGGCCACACAAGATGCATCCTCATTATGACTAGAACTGTTCTCAAACCTAAGGCTAAGCTTGGTTAATTTAATGGTGAGGTGGTTGGGGATCTTTTTTAATTCCTTTTGAGAGCTTATCCCTTAGATTTATCAGGTGAAGCTCTCAGAGAAGGTTGAGAGGGAAAAAGACAATGTAAGTGTGTCTAAAATAGACTACAGTCAGATATGTGTTTAGTTCTGGAGCATGTCAGTAAGGATGATTAACTTTTAACACAGTAGTTCAGACAAAAAGACCTTTCAACTAAAGCTCGGGGAAGACTGTCTTGCAGTGAACTTGAGCTACAGAACTAGTTGACTCTTGATAAAGTTCTTAGCATACTGAGAATATGATAAGTGATATATGAAGTTATAATTTGTGATGTCACAACACTAGCAGAGAGATTGGCTTAGAGACCAGAATATAGTCTGTAACGCTCAAGGGAAGGGAACCAGCACCACATATCTCTAATGGAGAAGTTTACAGTGATAGTCTCCCTAAGGCTGCTTCTACTCTGTAAGCTAGAGGTGTGATTCCCAGCTCCCATAGATGTACCCATGCCAGCATGTATCCATCTGAACTAGCATGTTAAAAATAGGAGAGGAGCTGTACTAGCACAGGCTGCCAGTGGCAGCACGAACTAGTGGCCCTGAGAACAAATCCACCTCAACCTCATGGATGTGCGCTTGTGGTAGCTAGCCCGTGTCTTCACTGCTGCTTCCTGTCCTATTGAGGCTACATTACTGTTTTTAGCAGCTGGCTCAGATGAGAGCTAGCATGACGATGTCTACATGAGCTAGGAGTCACAGCCCTAGCTCATAGTGTAGATGTAGCCTAAGGGAAGTGCTCCCATCCCAAACTGATTGCTGGTAACATTGAACCCCTAAGAGATAATTGTTCATCCAGACATGGGTACCTGTTGGGGATAAATTGCAACATGCATTATATTTCCAGTTCAGTAAACTAAGTTGTGTCAAATTTTTACTGTTAGGATTAGTGTTAGACTTTCAGCCTTGCTGAGTGGAGAGATGGGAGGTGGACCAGGGATTTAATTTGGGGACATGCATAGAAGGAAGTTACTTGCTCTTCCTGTGCTGAACCAAAGACAGGTTTCAACTCTGACTCAGCGAGGAAGGGAAAGCCAGAAAGGAAGTCAGTCAGTTGGTTGCTTTCCAATTTCTGGCATAGATAATGAAAAACTGGTCTGTATTGGAGCTAAAGCAAACAATATCAGCATATAGTACAGGAACCTGGTATTTCATGTTGTTTCCTTCTTGTTATTTTGTCTCTATCTCTTGTGACACCCTGCGTCAGCTACGCCGCCTAGAAGCAATTGGACAATAATTACATACATAACCCAGAGAAGTCCATCATGATAATAATGTTGCAATGATGTGACATCGCAGCCTTTGGCTAAGGAAACCATGACGATGGCACAGAATACAGCCAAATGGCTGTACAGACAGGAGAGAGAGGACATGTGGAAGGGGGAGATTCTTGCTTAACAGAAAAATGTCACCCATTTTGGGAAAGGGCGGTTCTTGAAAAGTGTCAGTTTCATTTTGATTGTATTACATTCTCAATGCATCTCTCCATGGGGAAATTTCTGCTCAACATTTCCAATTGATTTAGGTTTAAAAATCACACAGGTGAGGTGAAAGAAAGGAAATAATGAAAAACAATTTCATGGAAAAACAAGTGTTGATGGTGTGACTAAGCAATGAAGTAAATTTATGAAGTGATTTGATCTTGGGCGTTAGCATCTCCTTTCCTTCCAGCATGACTCAGTGTGAAATTAAACTTCAGAGCTACATGCAAAAATGTACATCCCTGGTTCTTGAAAATAATAAAAATAATAATCAAAGCTTTTTGCAAATTCACTTTAAGGTTTTGATAACTGCCAAACAAAAAAGCAGTGGTAAAAGCTGACCAGAAAACCCATTTTCACTGTGAAAAGGGGTAAATGTTTGTTATGGGATAATGGGTGCCATGCTGTGATACATTCTAGAATGGAATGCTACTGCTTTCTGATGGTCCTGCTGTGTGGTTAATATTCTTGAGTGAAAATAGGAAATGGTTGTCCTTCAGCAAACTTGAAAAATTCTCGGGTTTTCACAGTAAAATTCACATCTCCCTTTTGCTCCCTTTGGAATGTCTGACGGGAAGTGAAGCCAGAAAAAAAGCAGCTTTGGAGGTGTGGCAGTAACTTGCAGGCCTTGTCATGAGCTGCCATAAAGGGTTCATTCACTGAAGACAAATTCTACCTCTCCATGCAGTGTCTGTTATATTAATCCTAGACTAAATAGTCATTTTGTTTGCTTTTTTTTTGAGAACGAAATTTAATTTGGTAAATTACAAATGCCAGTGAATGCTGATCATTTCAGTATCAGTCCCTCAGCAAAATTCTGCACTCTCTTTGTTTCAGCCATATGCTCTTCCTTTATGCTGTATAACAGTCTTGTTTTTGTAAGTTCATTGGAGCTGGCAGATAACTAAGAGAGCTTGAATACCAAAGCAGAGTCAAAATTTACTTTATACCCGTGACTAATGTCAAATCTGAACTCTATCTAATAGAAATATTGAGTAACCTCACGTTAATCTCTTCTCTATACCAGCTATGACTAACTCTAATAGCTAAGGTCAGATCACTATCCCTGATATATTTCTTTCTTCCCCCAGAGTTTTCTTAGGTAGGCAACCACCCTGTGGATGAACTCCACTCTCCCCACCCCCACTCCACCCTGCAAATTCAGGCTGGCCTGGCACAATGAAGTTTAAAAACATTATGCACACCCTGTAATTTAAAAATCCTTGACACATGGTGGCAGGAATTCAACAGGACCAAACCAGTACACTGGCAAATATTTATCCCCTAATACTTTTATAAATTTACCTATTCTGATGTTGTGTTGATCCATCAACTTTTCAAAATGTGGAGCGTGGGGTGAAATACATGGTTGAAAAGTTCTGAAGCACATTATTTTTAAGCAAGTTGAGGACCCCAAAAGGCACAGAACAAGCAGACTCAGATATGACTTCAGAATTTAGTTCAGGAGAGCAGAAAATTGTATGTTAGAAATATTCTTTTTATTGAACAGATGTGTTATAACAAAAATGCATGAGATATTACATTTTCTCTGCTACAAAACCAAAAAAATTAAATGTTACAATAAAACAAAAAAATCCTTACCCTATGGTGTATAAACCTAAAGCAATGGTAATCAACCTTGATGCGTGACTAAAGCGCACATCTGTCCAGATGATTTATGGTAGAACACAATCAGAGAATAAACTGGATTTTTTTAAAAATTACAGTTCACTGTAAGAGGATATCATGCTCAACAGTGGGGGCGTAGCATTTTCTGTTTTCAAATTTTCTTTCCCACTCTATTTCCTAATCTTTCTAAGAGTTACTATCTATCTACAATATTCACCCACTATGGTAGACATAGAAAGCCCTTTCGATCTCTCCTGTGTAGAAGCACAGATCTGTACTCACTGTCATAGATACAGACTGTTCCATTTTAGTTATGAGACAAAAGCTGTAAATTTAAAATAATTCTTTAAAATTTTAATGAATGCTAAATTAAGAGGACTAGACATTAAAGTCCTTTGTTTTTTCACAGATCAGAACAGTGGATGTTTTCCTTATACACCCCTATAAATGCTTTCACCTGGAGGGAACATCTCTTGGGGGTGAAAGTGTTCTTCTGTTTTCATGCCTACCTGTTTCTTTGCTTTAGACAGTCAACAAAGTTCCCAGCTGTGTTGGGGACATTTATGATGTGGACAGTATTACCCAGGGATCCAGCTGAAGACTATTGAATTATTAAGTTCAAATAGGCTGCTGAACTGCCATCAGATAACTTTTTTTTGCTACAGACATGAACTATGTTCAAACCAGTGACCTGTAAGGAAAGGCTCCACATCCCCTTAAAAAGCAGTTATGTATTATAAAGGAAATAACTTGG
The DNA here is from genome assembly GCF_003597395.2 of Chelonoidis abingdonii. Lineage (NCBI taxonomy): Eukaryota > Metazoa > Chordata > Testudines > Testudinidae > Chelonoidis > Chelonoidis abingdonii. The sequence continues at coordinate 19,666,344 of NC_133769.1, read as the reverse complement.
ATTAGAACTGGAAGCCTGATGCTTCTTTCATTGCAGTCAGTGGCAAAACTCAGTGATTTCAAGATTTTAAAGCCAAGTCATTTATGACTCAGTGTTTTTACATAAAAATAGTCTCCTAGCAATTGGCTTTGTTTCAGATGGTTTGAAAATTACAATATATAAAGTTTTTCATGGGCTACCAGTCTAAATGTTTATGATATAATTTAACATAGTAGCAGGATATTTCCAAGAAACACACTAAACTACATAAGAACTTAAAGTAGTTTGTATTTTTTCCTAGACTAATCGTTGGTCTGTGTTTACATAGTAGTAATGAATCTGCATTTTGTGGTATATCTCGCTAAGTCAGTTTACTCTATTGACTGGCTAGGCTTATCAAATTAACTGCAGAGGAATAGTACCCGAGAGTCTCACTGTGCAAAACCTTTGGATTCCTGCCTTAGGGAGGAAGCAAGTTGTGTATGTGTATTTATCACATTTAATTACCTTTTTAGAAGAAAATCATATGCAACATCTATCCCCAGTAAAACTGGCTTAATAAAGAAAGGGAAGGACTTGGATTAGTCAGAACAGGGCATTCAGTAATATTTACAGCCATGCCATTGTTATGGGATGATATTTATATGACACAGTTCTCTTTGTGATGTAGTACGTTGGTCCCAGGATATTATAGAGACAAGCACAGTGAGGTAATAATCTTTTATTGGACCACTTCTGTTGGTGAGAGATACAAGCTTTCAATCTTACACAAAGCTCTTCTTCATGTTTGGGAAATGTACTCAGAGTTAAATACATGGAAGATGCAACTACTTGATGAATAAGTGACAAATCAAAGATTCCTCTTTGTGTGACTGTGGTGTGAACATCCAAACCACAGAACAAATCATAATGCAGTCTACCAAAAATGGATTCAGAGATGAAATGGATGATATCCACAGTGTCACAGAGGAGACCTTGAAAATGGTTTACGGACCTACAACCGCACTTATAGAATGTTGTTCTGCAGACACCAGACACAAGAGAGCTAAATACGATGCGGAACAGACTGTTTAACATAAGTAATGGATGATATCCACAGTGTCGCAGAGGAGACCTTGAAAATGGTTTACGGACCTACAACCGCACCTATAGAATGTTGTTCTGCAGACACCAGACACAAGAGAGCTAAATACGATGCGGAACAGACTGTTTAACATAAGTAAACACATATTTCAAGGGAACCATTCAAGGTGAACTGGCCTACTAACTCTCCTGTCATAGGAGTGATAAAAAAGCTGGGGGCGGGGAAGGGAAGTTAGTGATTTACAGATTGTTGTAATAAGCCCAAATCAGTGTCTTTCCTCAGTCCATGATTTTTAGTGTCCAGCAAAGCTATGTATTTAATCTCCCAGGCTTATCTCCTGAAGGTGTTGTGCAGGTTTCCTTTAGGATGAGGACTGATAGATCAGAGATAGAGTGATCAAGTTGTGAAAGTGATATGATGTTTTTGTCTTTCATCGTTTTTCTGTGAGTTCATTTGAGAATGGAGCAATGGTCTCATTTTAAGCATATAGTTTTTATTGGGGCACTTGGTGCACTGAATGAGAGACACCAGATGTTGTGATAGGCATGTGTAGGACCAATGGATCTTGAAAGGTATTGAGGGAGCTTCTTTTTGGACAGTCCTACAACTGTCTTAATGAGACTAGAAGGCATGGCTGATGGATTCCTTTACAGCATGTAGTAGAAGTCAAATGCTTCATTTCATTGCATTATTTTAATCTGTAGATGCATCTGCTTCTGCATCTCTTATTAATCCTGGGACATTTATCATATAGCAATCAGAAATTCCTTAAGTAATTCTGCATCCTTGAGATGTTTTGCAGTAGCTACACTTCATGGTGTTTTACCTGAAAGGCATGGTCCAAAGGAAAACATTGATCAAATTAAATCATTTGTCTAACTAGAGGCCTAAAACACTGATGAAATATTTTGACATGAGGAATAGCCAGTTATAGATTATGGGTCAGAATCTACAGTCTTCACTCAGGCAAACATCAGTGGAAGGTTTGCCTGGGTCAGGATTGCTGTTGTATTGGAGTAATCTGTTGTGAAATTCAAGCAACGAAGACCAGATGCTTTTATTACTCTATTATTATTATTATTTCTCTAAAGTAAGACTGTTTCTTCCCTCTGTCTTAAATGGAGATCTATGTGTGCAGCAAAACTACATTCAAAGAAAGTTTTGAGTGTGACAGAAAATAATACAGAGCCGAGGATATTAAAATTAACCAGGGAGGGCTATCATTTAAGAAGCTGAGTCTGGAAATTGTTTTGTCCATTTTCACTGATACTTTCAAAGGCAAAGACATTTTTCTCAACCCTTTTTGCTGCCAGATGGATGCAGGTTAAAAAATGTTAAAGCTTCTGGGAGTGTTTATTCCAATTATGACCTAAACTGAACTCACTCTGTCCTTGCCAGGTTGAGATTTTGCATCTTTTGTGCATGTCTGCTTTGAGAAGGTCAGAGTTTGGTGGATATACACATAGAGATCATAGCAATTAGAGAGGGGAAATTTCTATCCATTTCTCTTCAAATATAGGTTTGTTCCCTACTGTGATCCAGACTGTGGTACCCTTATTGGGCTGGAATTCACCTTTGTGTGAAATGCGAGCACAAGGCTTGTCCAGCATTTCAGTCCCACCTAACCTTATTTTGAGGATTTAAGTGATGCATAGGCCTAATATTGGTCCTCAGCATAAGGGTAAATTTCACCCATTGGTGAGAACTTTCTCACACAAATATCTCATTTGAAGTCAATGAGAACTGCTTGTGTAACCTATGCCTGCTTGGTGTTGCGCTCTGTCCCTGTCCAGTGGCACCTAGCTCAGACCGAGATTGATAAGTCTGCTACAGCCTTGGCTAAGAATAACATAGCACTGGGGGGAGGGGTGGGGATGGGAAGAGGCAGGGGGATGGTTGGCATTGACGGGTGGGGGATTGGGGAAAGAGGTGGAGTGAGGGTGGGGCCTGGGATTTAGCAGGGGTGGGGCCTGGGTGGAGCAGGGGGTGGGGGTCGAGCATTCCCCAGGAACTTCGGAAGTCGGCGCTTCTAGTGAGTAAGGATTGCACAATCAGGCCTTGTATATTTTTATGAGGCATCCACTCTAGTCTGATGAACCAGATCCTCACCTGGTGTAAACCAGTGAAACTCCATTGACTTCTATGAAGCTATGCCAAGTTATATCAGTCGATGAATTGACCCAGAGTGTATGTTATAAATGATACAGTATAATGATAAAAAAGCATGTTTGTATGCTGTCGGGATTGTCTAATGTGGGTTTAGTTCAAGTATGACTGAGCCTGTGAAATAAAACTCTTCACAGACTAACAGTTTGTATGTGGACTAGAATGTACAGAAATTATATTTTGAATGTATGTTTGATTAAAAATTGCTACATGATTGCAGGACTCATGTCTCAAAATCATATTCTGTAGTTCTTTTGATTTCATTTTCAAATGGGTAAAAATAGATAAAATCCACGTAAAAATGCACCCACCCTCCAAAAGAAGCCAATAAAATAAGCAAAAATGTTTTTAAATTCTAAAACCCCATCCAAAGTCCATTCATATCATTGTTAATTATTCCATTTACTTCAGTGGGCTGTGGATCAGGCCCTACAAATACAAGAAAGAATTTTGGGAACTTGTATCAAGATTTTCCAAAGTTACCAATGATTGTAGGCACCCCAACTTTTGATGTCCAACTTCAGATACCTTAAAGAGGCCTGATTTTCAGATCATGCTCTGGAATTTCTGAAAGTCAGGCCCCTTCAGAATGCCTCAGATTGGGCATCCAAAATTGAAGTACCCAAAGTAAAAAGTCATTTTAAATAAAATAAATTAAAAAAAAAAAAAGAAACCTTGACCCAAGTATATTTTTATTTTTCATATTTTCATGGTCTAGATATAAGTGATAGATTTTCCCCCCACTGCGATTAAAGACACACAATTTCTCTGTAGCTAAAAATTTCAATCTGAAATTTTAGTCTGGAGAATGTTTCTTCTAAAATTATAAAACCCTGGAACTACAGCTGATATTTTATCTTGTACGAGTGCTGATAGAACTTTAACAGAAGCATGACAAAAGGTGATGCTTTTAATATCTCTCTATTTTTAATATGATTAAGAAACATATGGTTTCTTCAGCTGTTGTTTGCTTAAGTAAATAGTTTAAGTTTTAGCAGACAAATTATGGGAAATAAATAGATTTGAGGTTTCAGTCAAGGCAAGATTGTTCTTGCATCAACTTTTCTTCAGAAAATCATAAGAGAAGACAATCAGATAGGAAGCTTAACAAGCTGTTGTCAGTGATTTACGTGTACTCAGTGGGGCTCAGAGTGTTGAACCTGTTTGATAGTGGGACAAGTTGGTTATCTTTTCAATCAGTTTTGTCAGTAGACTATTAAGGCATGATAAAATAGAGCAGAACACAAACAAATATTTTCTTACAGCAATAACCTAAGAGCAATTTTGGCCCCATTTGTCCTTAATATGACTTATCTTAGCCTTCTCAAATCTAGAGTTACTCCACAGGCTTTACTGGAGTTACTCTGTGTAGTGGGCTTGATCCTAAGCCTACTGAAGTACCTGGAAAGACTCCTGTGGACTTTGAGTGAACTTTGGAGGAGAGCCTTCCCCCAAAGTGATGGAGTTCTGAATTTGATCCCCAGATTGGGAAAAGGAAGAAGACTGAGGGGTGAAGGAATTAGATGTCCATCAGTTTTGCACTTTAGATTTCTCATCTGCCCAATCCCCCATAAGTTTTGCCCTCAACCCTCCCATCTGCCCAGCCCCCCATTAGTTCTGCCCTCTATCGCCCACATATGTATCTATGTGGTTGTCAAATATTTAATAATAGGCTCTGCAATCTAGAAGAGAAAGATATAACATGATCCAATGGCTGGAAGTTGAAGCTAGATACACTCAGACTGGAAATAAGGTGTACCTTTTTCATGGTGAGAGTAATTAACCATTGAAACAATTTACCAAGAGTCGTGGTGGATTCTCTATCACTGATCATTTTAAAATCAAGATTGGATGTTTTTTGCTAAAAGATATACACTTGATGGCCAGTCTTACACAGGAAGTCAGACTAGATAATAACAATCATACTTCCTGGCTTGGAATCTATGAATCTCCAGAATCCATGTGGTGACTGGAACAGACTGCAAATATTGTATGGTAGAGAAATACCATCATGAACATTGTTTTTCCTTTTGGCAGAAAAATTCACTTATTTCATTGTAAATAATTGTCAATCCAGTTTATACAAGAGTAACTTTGGTATTTTTGATATATTTGTAGCTTTTTTGTTGTTATTTAATTGTGCATGTTGACTGCTTTCATGGTAGTTGACATGGGCTAGCTGATGCCTGAACTTTTGTCTGAAAGATTATTAAAATTGTCAGTTGGAATCCTGTTGAGCAGGCTTATAGTAGTGTATTTCCTCCAGTTTTCCTAATTCTTTTGATCCCATTTATCCTTTTGTCAGCACAGAAATTCATTTAGTGGATTCCCTTTTATCAGTCACCTTTATCAACATTGAACTACTCAGTTTTCAGTATATCATGCTATGCATCATCCAAATAAGTAATCACTTTATTTCTTAGCCACCTTCACATATGCTCTGCAAGACATTAAATAATTTTCTAATGTAAATATCGCAAAAACAATGGGTGAGGATTGCCTCTCCCTATAGTTTGTATAGTGCCTAGCACAACTGGGCTTCAGTAGAATTAACTCATATAATAATAGTGTTTCAAACAACTTTACTAATATGTTTTCTGTTAACTGACTCTAGAGCAATCTCCTGTAGTTCCAGTTTGCCCTTCATCCTGCGTGGCCTTGCATGATGTGCAGCAGAGAGTGCAAGGTTATTGCATTCTGGTATAAGCATGAGTGGCAGCTAAATGTGGGTGCCTGTGAGGTTAATTACTAGGCAAAGTTCTCATCAATGGACAGAAGAAAAGCTGAAATATCCTGCACCTGCTCCCTTTCTTGCAAAGGTGCAAGAAAAGGAAAGAGCGGAGAATGGATTTGCCTGAGAAGACATGGGCTTCAGCATGATCATTCACATACTAATGAGGTGCTTAGCTACATGTTTCCCTCTTAAACCTTAATGTAGCTACTACGCAAGAATAACTTGGCATACTCAGAACAACACTCATGCTAACAAAGGATCAGGTTTCCCTGCGTGCTTTGTCCTGATTATTATATTTTACCTTACACTTATGCATACAACATTCTCACCTGTGCTGTGCATCAGTATTATTCACACACCTCCATAAATCTGCTCATTCACTGTACAAAAAATAAATATTCCCCCTACTCTTCTGCTGTGGCAGATTCAGGGAGTAGGACAGAATGAAACCATGATGTCACCTTTCAGTGAAGTGGGATGAATTTGGCTCAGTGTCTTTTGTCCAGGCTTCTATTTATAAGGCTTTTTTTCCCTTCTTTCCAGTATAAAGTGATGCATCATGGGTTTTCTTCTATTACGGAGATAGTCCTGAGAAACTGCAGTTGCAAATCAAGAAGACTTCCTTTAGCTAAGCATAAAAGGCTGATATTTTGTACAGTGGCAACATGGTTCTATTTCATCACAGTCTTTTGCAATAGGCATTCTCAAGCAATGCTAAATTTGAAATACTGTCCTGTTATATAAAATAAAGACCAGGTTTTGAACACTTTCAAACAATACCATTTCAAACAACTGGTACCTGTTTAGATTATTTTAAAAAAATCATGTACATCAACCCATTTGTTATAAATTAGGTAATGATTATTAAACCAATATGAAATTCTCTTCTCTTAGGGAAGCTGAAAGAACTACCAGCCAGATAGGATACATTGCCTTAACCATTAAGCACTTACGGCAGTGTAAGGTAAGAATTTCATATGTTTTAAATTATTATTTAAAATTAATTATTTTGACAGTGGTCGACATGCAGTAGCGAAGAATTCTGACAGAGTTATGATATTGTTTAAACATATAGGTTAACATTTTGAAAGTCATGGAAAGGAATTAGATGTTCATTAATTTCCTAATCAAATTTCATCTATAAAGCAATTTAAACTCACACATTGATCTGATCAGGGTCTGATACACAAACATACCGAGCCATATTTTCATAATGCTGGGTGTTTTTTTATTTTATTTATTTATTTTTTTGCCAGAGCCAATTGCACCTGCAAAATTTGCATCTCACAGTTTTGAACAATGTAAGTGCTTGGATTTTGTATCTGCAATGTATTTACCAGGCACAAATTTTGGAGGAGCAAATTTCACATGCAAAAAGTGGCCTTTTGAAAAATATACCCCAAGCTATCAAGACTTCACAATCATTGTTCATGGCACTAGGATCCCAATTTTACATGTTCCAGTTTTCATTGTCTTCAGATGAGCCAAAAGAATACCGGCTGGCATATCTAAGCAGTTTCCACCACCATTATTGGGAATCTAATGCCAAGATTTTTACTTGCTTCTGTAAGTAATCAAATCATTTGGCACCAAAGTTTTTAAAATGATCATTCATGCCCAGATCCTGATCCACTGCTTGATTTCAATGGCTATATTTGCTTAAGTAAATACAGTAAGATTTAGCATTTAAGGATAATTGGAATTATCTTTTGAGAACTGCTTACAGTTGAAGATGATTTTCTAATGAGAAAGGTTTAGAATTTTAGGGCTAAATCATGAGTGTGAATCTGGAATAAGTCCATGTTGTTAGTCCAATGGCGTTACACCAGTGTAACACTGATGAAACTGAGATCAGATCTGTCCTTTAGGGCTACACTGTAATTTCACTCTTTCATGGGGTGATTTAGGCCTCACTAGACACCCAGCTAGCTGCTCTTGCTTTTATCCCCACAGCTGGACTTTCAATCTGAGCAAGGCCAGGCAGGGGAGAAAGAAAGATGGAATTCTCACTCCTCTGCATGGCTGAGGAAGAGCTGTGACAATCTAGCCCTTAGTATTTAAGCCATAGATCAGTGCTGCGTAAGCTAACTGAGCTTGGCACTATTGGAAGGAGCTTGCTGAACTGTGAAAGACACTGAAATGGTTATGATTATAGGAGTATTGAAATATTACAGGCAGACTGAGAGAGGCCCTTATTCAGTTGTACAAAGGTGGGGAGGATTACCATGTACAGAGCCTCTTCCACTAAACCAGGGGTCGGCAACCTTTCAGAAGTGGTGTGCTGAGTCTTCATTTATTCACTCTCATTTAAGGTTTTGCGTGCCAGTAATATATGTTAATGTTTTTAGAAAGTCTCTTTCTATATGTCTATAATATATAACTAAACTATTGTTGTATGTAAAGTAAATAAGGTTTTTAAAATGTTTAAGAAGCTTCATTTAAATTAAATTAAAATGCAGAGCCCCCCCAGACCGGTGGCCAGGACCTGGGCAGTGTGAATGCCACTGAAAATCAGCTTACGTGCCACCTTTGGCATGAGTGCCATTGGTTGCCTACCCCTGCACTAAACACTGGCATAACCCATTCAGTGGCATCTTACACTTGGAGTCCCTGTGTTTGAGGGTGTGCAGGGCCTGCTCCTTTGGTGTGCCCTGGACGTAGAGAGGAGGCCTGGCCATGTACTCTACCTCTGGCTGCAAGTGGGGGGGACAGGCTGTGTAGTCTTAAAGGTCGGTGTTAAAGGATGGTATAGCCTGCTCAGTGTGGGGTGTTCAGAAGAGATTGTGCATCAGGCACAGCTGCTGCTTGAGTTCCCCATGGGGCACTGCAGCTCTGCATCCCTGCCCCAAGCCTCTTGGCTTAAGTGCTGCCCTATTATCCTGTGAATAGAGATGAATGAATCTCAGTTGTGGTTTGAGATCTGTTCAGAGAAGAATCCCTATTACTTGAATCTGCAAAACACATTGGAATTTCGAATATTTGGTTGATCTCAGGTTGCATTTGCTCTTCTAATGACAGCTGGAGAGCAGTAGAGAGAGAAAGTCCTAGCATTACCTGTGTGTGTCAAAACCCTAAGGAAAATATAGATGTAGTTTGGCTCTAGAAGGACAGGACAGTTCATAGGAGTTCCTGATTTTCTGAGTACCTGTTCTCATATCCTTAACTGTAACCATGTAAAATATCCAGAAAAGGCTTGATGTTAGGTTAATTTTAAAAGAGAAAAAAGGGTCTTAACAAGTGGAGCATATGTAAGTTAGCAACAAACTTTAGAATGGGGAGACTGTCATTTCCATTACTGTGAAACTATGGCTGACTTCAAAGGTTAAAGACAAATATTTTTAGATACTCCATAATATTGTAGTCTAGTTTTCATAACTATATTCTACCACTATCGATGAAGGCTAAGTATCTACCTTTTCTTTCTGGTAAATAATAATCTCCTCATTTTTTCCAATCTAAATTGCCCCCCAGAGCACTAATAAAACAAGTCATGGCTCACAAAGTAAATTTCCTGTGCACTAATTGAAAATGGTTTCAAATTTATTAGAGTTTCCGTCATCACCCTGAGATCTGATGTGAGCCTGTGCAGTAGTCATCATGACCCTTAAATATATATCTGGGTGATAAAAGAAAGATTAAAGAGCAGTTGTCGTACAATAGCATTAAAAATAAAAAAACAATAATAGTGAGTATTAAGTTAACTGAATGCTGCTTAAAGTGCCACGTGTTAAGCTGAAGCGGCAGTCCGCTGGAAAGATTTGATAGTGTACTGCCAAGCCCTTCCTAGATGTATCTAGACACTTACTGTAATAAATAGGCTCTTAAACTTTGCTTTAAATGCTCACGGTAGGTACCTTTGCTCTAAGAAGACTGGGACGGCATGGAAGTGGGGAGAGCTATCTCTTTCCTGTGTTCTTGTTTGCCTTGGTAAGCCATAAGAGATGCAGTTCTGTGGGGATCCCTGGGGTGATGCCATATCCCCATGGCATTCTAGTTCCCCTTCCAAAGCCCCAACAGGAAGCAGCATAAGTGACTGTGCAAACTGAGTCCTGAAATAACTCATGCAGGTTCCCTTTCTGTGTGTGGAACCCCTCCTCCCAAAATGTGATTCCATAGAGGGAGAGCACTTGAGGGAGGTACTACCACCAGGCCTCATGAACTAGCTGTGCCATCAAGGATCTACAGCCTACCAGGTGCACATGTGCATTGCATGGTAGTACAGAAGCACAGGACTTGTATGCAGAAGATCTTTGCCTCCAGTAAGAAAGAAAGAAAGAAAGAAAGAAAGCCCTTGTTAAAGCTTGGAATTTCCATTTTATTCAGATCCAAACTTTGTGACTTGGGGCATCTCTGTTACTGAGGTATATTCTTAGCCAGTCTATCCAGTGGGACTACATATTCATATCTGCTAACTATTTTATCCAGCCACAATTTCACTACAGAAGACCCATGCTCATGGCAAAAATGACAGAATGCCAGATGATCAGCATAGAGTCATTCCCAGATGTGCAAAAAGCCAGTTGTAATTATTCTATTGTAATTGTGGGAATTTATTCTCCTGCATACTGTAGCCCCCACAGGCTGGGAAGCCTATTAAAATGCCAGTCACATCAGCAGCATAGCACTTTGTTGTTGATAAATATTCTGAGGTATTCAAATATTTGTGTGTGTACCCATGACACCTTTATAAACCCACAAAGAACCTTTCCCATCCTCCAGCTACTCAGATGATTAATAGAGTTTTAAGAACTTTATTCTTAACTCATAACTGCTGCACTTCAGTAATGAGCACCTCATTTCTTTTAAACTCTCTTAATATTATTATTTTTCAAGGTAGCATTGTAACTCTGCAGTTGGTAGTTTGCCCTGTAAATCTGCATGTGATGCTTACGGGCCTAAAATATTATATAAAATCAACAATACATATGCTTTATAGAAAAAAAACTGAGCCTATCTGGGATGGTGCCAGTCCAAAACCAATGAATGATGAACTGTGATATGATTATAGAGGCTATGTCTACACTTAAATGGTACTGCAGTGCACTTAATGTAATAAATAGGCTATCAAAATGTGCTTTACATGCTATCACTTGGGTTAATCTACCTGAAAGGTGGTAGCTAGGTCAATGGAAGAATCTTTCTGATGACCTACTGGTCTCTACACCAGGGGTTAGGTTGGTATAACTACATCGCTCTGGGGTGTGGATTTTTCATACCCTTAAACAACATAGCTAGGTTAACCTAACTTTTCTGTGTAAACCAGCTCAGTCATAACCACCAAGGTGAATTTTGGTGAGAATGGAATCATTGCCATAATATTTCAGCACTTTGAAACTACTTGTCTGCATTCTGTAAACCTTCAGACAATATGGGGTTAGCCCTGGTCTACACTGAAAAGTTACATCCCAGCTCCCTCCCTCAAAAGTTTGAAAAATCCACATCCCTGAGAGACATAGTTAAGCCAACCTAACCCCTGGTGTAGACAGTGCTGTCAATGGAAGAATCTGTCTGTCAACTTAATTACTGCCTCTCAAGGAGGTGGATTAACGAAGGCAGTGGGAAACCATTCCTGTTGCTGGAATGATTGTCTCCACTGAAATGCTGTAGCTGCGCTGCTGTAGCATTTTAAGTATAGACATAGCCTTAATCTGGAAGTCCTTACTAAAGAAAATGTCTCATTGACTCCAATGGTAATATCTTTCAATAGGAATGAGCAAAGGGACTGATTTCCATTCACACTAAGGACACTTTATACTGCTCTGGTTAATGTAAATTACATCCACATTCAGGGCCCAGGACCCAGATCAGTGTAGGGTGGCCGTAGTGTAACTGAAAATCAGGTTTGTTGAATTGTACCCTCTAATAATAGTGATCTTCAGTTGTTCAGGGGAGGAGTCATTCCATCCTTAGCTGCTGCTTTTTAATTGTTCATTACAACCTCAGCATTTTTCCTTTTGGGGCTAAGATTTCTCATACTCTGTCTTAGTCGCAAGAAGATGTTTTGGAAGGCTCTGAGTTTGGTCAAAAAGGAAAGGGCCATTTCAGGTCATTTCCATCTACACATGTAGCTTCTTAGAGGCAGGAGAGCAGTATTTTTAACTGTATCAAATGCTGCAATGAAGTCCATCTTGATTAGCATGGTCGCACTTTCTTTGTCGTGGGTAGGAAGAGTTTATCCACCACAGAAACAATTGTTCTCTCAGTGCCATATCCTAGCCTGGAGCCTGACTGAGAAGGAACCAAATGCTGGTCAACTGAAATGTCAGTGACCCACTTTTCTGAGATCTCCTGTTGCAAATTTACAATCTCTACTGCTCCTCTCCTGGCTACTCTCAGAGGGAAATTACTTCATCTGATTACAAGTTTGGCAACTTTTGAGAAATCGGTTCTTGGACTTAGAAGAACAATTAAGGCTCAAGATCTGCAAGCTGCCTAAATCCATAAAAAGAGACAACAAGGAGTAATTACATGGGATAACCATATATGTTTTTAATGTACAATTGCCAATTTCTTTCCTCCTTCGCCACTTTTTTATACACCATATTACCATTTGTTTTTATCATGACCCTTCCTTTTGTGTGCCTTCAGTTTTAATATAATGGCACTAATAGCACTGTGGAATTGCTGCTGATCCACAGGCATAAAGAAAGGGATTTTGGTCAGTAGTTAAATGTTCCCCCACTTCCTAGAGGTATTAGTTCCCTTTTATCACATGTTTCTGACTTCTCTCACCCTCTCTTTCACATTTTCTGTTTTTCCCAACTGTTCTTCAGTGCTCTAGGCTCCTCTGTGTCTGTTTAGTTAATAGGTGGCTGGGGCAGAATTTCGTTTCTGAAGATGTTTTCCCCTTAACTCAGAGATATGGAAGGAGAGCGAATCGGTAATGGGATATAGAGCCTTTAACCTCGAGATCATCACCTCAAATACAGCCCATATCAGTCATGTCTGAAAGCAATTATATACTGTATGTATATACTGTACACCAAATGTGAAAAATCAGGACGGGTAATAGAAGCCTATATAAGAAAAAGACCCCAAAATCGGGACTGTCCTTATAAAATTGGGACATCTGGTCACCCTAACTGTATATGGTGAGCTATATGAAATGCATTAGTGGGCTCATCCCACATCCATCCACATCAGTTAGAAATATTTTTGGTGGTCCTAATGGAGACTCTAAACTTTGAATGTATGTGGGTACCAAATTATTTAACTTCTAAAGATTGTTTCTTCAGATTGGAGTTGAAGCATTCATTGGAATGGGATGGGAAGATTCCAGTGACACTGACCACATTTTGGATAAACAAATGAATTTGGTCTCCAAGGCTCTTAATCTGGCACCTTTCATAATGATTAAATTCAATTAACTTTTTAAAATACTAAGTGGCTCACTGAAGGAGGACCCCTGCTTAGGTAGATAAAGAATGGAGGTTATCTCCCAAACATCATAGAATAATAGTCTAATGCCACTTCAAAGACTTGTAGTTCTTCAAAGCAATACTTAAGAAAATTAAAAATTGTTCTGAGGTCATTAAGTGCATTTCAGTTCCTCCGACGCTTGCCACTTGTTTCAGTAGGGGTCCAAATGTTATGGAATCTGAGTTGGATACTGAAACTGGTTAAGGAACTCTTAAGAAAATAAACTACATCTTATCGTATTTCCTTAACATTCTCATGAAACATTTTACCCCAAGGCATTCCCCCCCACCAAAAGCCTCACATATTCAGCATGCAATGCAAGTCTCAGAGGAGCATTAACGCATAAACAATGATGCAACAGAGTCTGGGAAATCAATCTGGATAAAATAAAATAAGAAAGGACTCAGGCTTGTGTGCAAATATCCAGCTGAACTCTTTACAATGAGGTTCAGAAGTTCACTTAAGTTTATTTCCCTATTACGTTTAATTCTTATCTCTGTACTTCCTGGTTATGAGTTGGGACCTGGGACAGAAGTGCCAAAAGCCCTAGAGGAAAGACTGTTTCTTTGGTATTTTTAGCCCAACCAGAAGGAATGACATCTCAATCAATCTGTTTGAAGTGTACTGAAATTCCAATTCACTTCAAGAGAGAATCTCAGAGATGTCCCTGGACTATATTCCCTGGTGCGTACAAAGATCAGTGTGTTGTACATATCAAAACTTTAGGGAGTTGCTACGATAGACACTTAAAACCACAACCCACAATGTTCCCTTGGTTTTTAAAAGTGACCAGTAGTGGCTGCAAAGATGCACAGTCAGAGACAAGAGACTGGTATTCAATGAAAGAGAATGATTAGAAAAGGAGACTTAGAAGTAGGAAAACAAAACATGAGCCATCACTTGCTTAGTTGCATAGCTTTCTCTTGATCATACACTCATCTCCTCCTCTTTTGGAGCAGTGCAGGATCTGGTCAATAGATGCTTAGATCTTTTCAGTTAACATACATATTCCAAGATGAGTCTGGGTAGCTCTGAGTGACTATTTTCACTGTTCCACTTTACTGAGTGGCTTCTTTACTTTCCTTTTCTTCATTTCATTTTCTCATCTTACTACTAGTTCTCAGTTCGTCCTACATTAAAAAACAATGAACAACTGGGATGTGTTTCTTTGGTGTTGTGAAAATGATTTATATGGAGCTTGACTCTGTATTTCCATACTAATGTAAATATAGATTATGTATAAACATTTCATCACACTCATGAACAAAAAAAGGTCCAAGACTCAAAAGCTGGATGCAGAATTTAAGAGGGATTCAAATGCAGGAGACTGGTTTCACTTAAGCAAAGACCCATGCTCTGATTTTATCTGGGTCTGAGCTTCATCAAAGTTAGGGTGTACTTGGATGTCTGGGGTTTGAGTCTGTCCTCTTATTAATATGAATAATGCAGTGATGTATGTTTAGAATGAAATATTCACTGTATAATCTTCGTGATCTCTGGATAAAATGTTTATAGTCAATTCACAACATGGACTTCCACATATATAATAAATGTCATCCGAAAATGGTTAGTCAGGTGGCAAGTTTTGATCGCTGCTACTGATTAGCTATAAGAATTGTGCACACAGCTAGTTTCACCAATCAGTTGTCTGATCTACCTCTTATGTCTTGTCTTTTTGGTTGCAAGCTCTTTGGGGGAAGGACTCCTATTTACTTCATGTTTGTATAATGGCCAACACAAAGGGTCCCCAACCTGGTGGAGGCCTTTTAACAAAACAACTAGATAAGTTCATGGAGAATAGGTCCATCAGTGGTAATTAGCCAAGATGGACAGGAATGGTGTCCCTAGCCTTTGTTTGCCTGAAACTGGGAATGGGTGACAGAATCGTTCGGTGATTACCTGTTCTGTACATTCGTCTGGGGCACCAGGCATTGGACACTCTTAGAAGACAGGAGACTTGGCTAGATGGACCTTTGGTCTGACCCCGTGCAGCCATTCTTATGGTCTCCGCATGCTAGTGCAATATAAATGATTCATAGTAAAGAACAACACATATATGTTTTGTTCTTTTTAACTGAGCTTTCAGCAAGACACAGAGTAGATTTCCCATTATCCTTCCTACCTTTCAAATAGATACAGACAATTAAGCAGTATTAGCTTTTTTATCAACCTTATCTTCCCATTGGAGAGGAATGGAAGGTTATTTAGGACATCATGAGGGATTTAAAAAAAAAAAGAGAAAGCTAGTGGAATGGAAAAGGAAATAAAGATCGATTTCTTTTCCCTTATTGAGTGCTAGCAGTTAGGTAAACTGATTTGCAGTGAGGTCATCAGTCACAATTGGATGATAATTTGAAAATGGATTAGATTAGAAGTAGCAATTTCTGCTCCCTGGTTTTCAGCAGAAAATGGTTCAATTCTGTAATAGACCTCATAAGCTAGTGGAGATAAATGCCCATCTAATGTGCCATTACACACTGGGCACACTTCAGTGACTACAAGCACAGCTGCGACTTGGGTTTTTACCACCTATATTTCCTCTGCTCCTCATTTGCTTTCCACAGGTGCTTTCACTTGATTCTTTTCCCCCAGGGAATAAACAGTTTAAGAGAATTCGTTTCACTTTTTCCATAAGCAGCAGTAAGCGAGAGGTGTTAGAAACATACTCTAGGGTGGAGCAAGGGTCAGAAATCTCTCTGCTCATAGTAATATTCAGTAATGTTAGTGGCCTACTAAATCTAGGCGAGAAAGTTTTTCTATGCTGAGAACTTTTGAGATTTCGAAAGATTTTCCTGTTCTGAAGTGGGATAAAACATCAAGATATATAAAAAAAATGTTTAAAAATGGATTCATCAAAATGTTTTACTTTATTTTTAAATGTTTCATTTCAACTCTGATATTTTATTTTTTGATATTTTTACTATAAATTAATATACATTTCTTAGTGAAAAGTTCTTTTGAAACCTCAAAAATGAACTTTTATTATTGAAAATGTCAAGATGGACGTTTTGACAATTCCAAAACTTATTTTTTCAATTTTTTTCAAAATGGGAAATTCATATAAACTTACCCTTTCATATAAACAGTGTTGGTCTCAAGGAAACAGCATTTTCTGACAGAAAAATGGCCAATTCCATAGCCTATTCCGGTGTAAATCTGGAGAAAACATAGGTAAATAGTGGGGGAAATTATTCACAAAAGGCTAGATTCACAATCCCTATTCACACTGATGAGCATGTAAATAAATAGTGCCTGTGAAGTCAATGTGCAAAAATTAGAGTGGAATGAATAGTGTTAGTAATAGTAGAACAAAAAATATCATCCATACTAAGCCTTTTTATTTGTTTTCCAAATTGTTTCCAATTTCTACTAATATATTATTAACTATTGTCTGAATAGTTTGGACATATAATTTTCAAATGATGTGTTCTCTACTGCTGCTATTGGTAGTCTGAGACTGGTGTATTTCCTAACCCTTATCTAGATAGATGACTGAATTTTTTTGACATTATAGCAAATATTGCACTTCCATACGTAGTGGCGACACTTCTGGGACTCAATACTATGTTCCTGAACACTCATGATTGCATGAATGCTTGCAAATAATGAAAATTACAACTTTAGACATTAACAATGAATCACATTCAGGTCATGTATCCATAAATATATTCACTGACTAATGCTAAAATACATAACTAGATTAGTGACTCATCTATTTATATATTTTAGCATTATTAGCTGTAGTAAATTTCATGAGGTAAGATGTTCAAGAGCAACTAAGACCCATTTTCATAAGTGACTGAAGCACTTAAATGACATATGCTCCTAAACCCCTAAGGCATTTAGGTGCCTAAAGATGTAGGTAGGTGTCTAGTGGGATTTTTAAAAGCTCCAAGGTGTTTAGGCCTATTTACATTTCTAGGCAACCTAAATACCTTTAAAAATCTGCCCCTAAGTGATTGTCACTTCTGAAAATGAAATGTAGGCTCCCAAGTAACTTAGGCACTGAGCTATAACCTATCTGGGTGTGAACGGTGAACAGAAAGAACTAATAGCTCTTTGGTGCAGAGGTTGTGTCTTTGTGTTTGCTCAGGGGCCAGCCCATTTTGGTAAGTGCATTATTTGCCATAATGTTAAAATTTTCAGTAATCTCTCTAGGTATCACAATATAAATCATGAATAAAAAATAATAACGTAGTCACTAAATAAACTGTTCAAAGCAAATAATTCAGGTAGGTCTAAACTCAGTTGACCTCATTGCTTTAAATGGATTTGAATCTATTAACTCACTGATCATTTAAATTTACAGAAAAAGTCATTCCACTTTTTTATTTTGCCCCGTTAAACTCAGTAACCTAGATAGTAAAACTCGTTTTATGAACTATCAGTGTAATTCTGCATTATTTTGAAGCTGCAAATAAAAGTTGTCCTTCTGTAGCTCTGTTTAGTCATTGCTTGCTTAATAGGCAAGGACAGCATAAGGGATATAAGATTCTGAAACCTAATAATATCCAATGCTTAGTTTTTGAAGTAAATATTAGCTGCTAACAAGCTGCAGAGTGAAATTTGCAAAGAGAATTGAAACACTGCTTGCAGCCCCTATTAAAATCTCTCTGTTTTAATTGAGAACATGACTTGGGGGTTCCATAGCTCAACTTACACTGTTACATTGGTACAACCCTCTGCTTGATTTTGGCAGCAGGGTGCTGAGCTTGGCAACTGCAGAATACTGCACCTGTTTTCAACATAGGAAGTTATGTTATTTAAACTGAATCTAATCTGCTAATGATTGTTATGATTGGAGTGCAAGGTCACTTCTAGATTGCAATCAAATGTCAACATCTGGTTAATAAACAAAATGACACTTTGTGATTATTGCATAGCAAATTAGAAGTGAGGTGAAATTTCCGGCCTTTCAGTTAACAGAAAATGTGTGATCTCATTGATGCCAGCTCCCGTTTTCTGACCACAAAAAATGAAAGTGGTTGTTTAAAGGATTAAATGTAGGAAACTAAATTTTAGGTTAAATGTATACATTCTAGTAAACTTCATCCCAGGCGTAGCTCCATTGACTTAATTAGCATGACACCAAAGAGAAAATTGTCCCACCATTTAAAACTAGTAACTATTTTTTAATTGCTTCATTTAAAAATGCATTGAGATTCATCGTAAACACTTCAGTTGAGTAAATCTTGATCTCTCATGCAGTCTTCATGGAACAGATCTTTTCACAAGGAATTTATGGCTTAATCCAGGGCTGGCTCCAGCTTTTTTGCTGCCTCAAGCGGCAAAGAAGAAAAAAAAAAAGATAAAGCTGCAATCAGTGGCACTTCGGCGGCAGCTCTACCGTGCCACTTCATTCTTTGGTGGCAATTCAGCAGCCAGTCCTTCCCTCCAAGAGGGACTGAGGGTGCCACCAAAGACCAGGATGTGCTGCTTCTTTCCACTGGCTGCCCCAAGCAGCTGCTTCCTGCGCTGGTGCCTGGAGCCAGCCCTGGCTTAATCCTAAAAGGTACTGAGGACTTGGCACTTTAGTATAGTGTGAGGAAATAAACACAACTAGCCATTCTTTAAGCAGCAACTAGAGAACTCCCTAACCGGTAAGGTTAGCTGTTTATTAAGCTCCCCTCTACAATACATCCTGGTCCACTCTGGTAACTATGGAGGACCAGGAACTTTATAACAACTTCACAATTAGCACATAAATAATCCCACTGATTTCAGTGTGACTATTTACATACTTGAAGTTAAGCGTTTTTCTCAAGCACTTTTCAGGATCAAGTCTTTGGCGGGGTGAGGGGTGAGACAGAATCCATCTGCCATGCAGCCAGACTACAGTATTTATTATAACCTACGGTCATACACTGTGTCTGTGGCCTTCTTCAGGCCCCTTTCCAGCCACAGATTTGGGGCTGTTTGTTCTGTGACTGACCAAGACTTGTGAATCCTTTGACTCAAATGTATTGGATGGAGCCATGGCACACGTTTCAGAATCCCACACTTGCAGCCTCTCAGTGGCTTGAATCCCTTGTGCAGCAGAAATGCAGATTCTCTACTTGTGTAAATTGGCATAGCCCCATTGAGGTGAATGGAGGTACCCTGATCCACACAAGCAGTAGTTTTATCATCAGGATCTGGCCTGTAATGTTTCCACTGTATTTTGAGCCTTCTGCATTTGCCAGAGGGTGCATATATTCCCTGTGACATATGATGACATATGATAAAAGTTCATGGGTAGAATTATGTTCAATTCACTTTGTAAATCAGATTTTGACACTTTTACTGTAATAAGTAGCACCTTAATCCATGAGTAGGCCCACTGAACGCAGAGGGGCTATTCATAGAGAAAGATGATATTCAGTGTGATGCAAGGGTTTCAGAATCCAGTTCTATGTAAATGGGATATTAAAACAAATAAAAGGAAGTTCTTCACACAGCGCACAGTCAACTTGTGGAACTCCTTGCTTGAAGAGGTTGTGAAGGCTAAGACTATAACAGCGCGTAAAAGAGAACTGGATAAATTCATGGAGTCCTTTAATGGCTATTAGCCAGGATGGGTAAGGAATGGTGTCCCTAGCCTCTGTTTGTCAGAGGGTGGAGTTGGATGACAGGAGAGTGATCACTTGATCATTACCTGTTAGGTTCACTCTCTCTGGGACACCTGGCATTGGCCACTGTCGGTAGACAGGATACTGGGCTACATGGACCTTTGGTCTGACCCAGTACAGCCGTTCTTATGTTCTTATGGATAAGCCCTATGTAACTGAAGCAAATTGGGAGTTCTATATTACTCCCACTTCCTGCACATCAGCCTAATTGGTTTGACCACACTGTCCCACAGTTCAGACTATGGGGAGGTGAATGGAAACACACACCAAAGTGTTGTGCTCTAACTCCCCCATGTAGATGCTGCAGGCACAAACTTGAAATTTTGTAGTATACAAAGATTCCTGTTAAAACATGACTACATTAGTGAGAACTATGGACTCTTCAGTTCATGCCCACAGCCAGGGCCAGCTCCAGGCACCAGCTCAGCAAGCAGGTGCTTGGGGTGGCCAAGAGGAAGGGGCGGCATGTGGGGCTCTTCGGCAATTTGGCGGCGGGTCCCTCAGTCGTTCTCGGAGGGAAGGACCTGCTTCCGAACTGCCACCGAAGAAGAAAGCAGAGTGGTGGAGCTGCCACCGATCACTATTGTGGCTTTTTTTTTTCACCACTTGGGGCGGCAAAAACCCTGGAGCTGGCCTTGCCCACGGCACCCACATGGGGGAGTAACCACACAACACTTTGGTGCACTCTGCTATTCACAGGTCCAAAGTCCAATCTGCAAGGCAGTGTAGGCATATCTTACCTTTTTGGTGTGGAACTTAGTCTTTCGAGAATGTATTAACATGGTCAGACCCAGAGCTATTACGTTTGAAGGTGACTGGGAACAATTAATAAAACACCAAAGAGAGAATTCCACATGACTGCTTAGTGTACAAATATTTCTATTTAATACAATTAATTATGCAAGCAAATAAATATTTTAACAGCGCATACATTATTTTTAAAATTTAAATAGCTGAGCTAGAAGTGAATCTTTGTTATAACAAATTGACATACTAAATTCACACTCACTCCTTGATATATACGAGTATAAAATTACACCTACATATGTATGCCGTATATACTCATTCATTAGCCCATTCATTTATAAGCCAGCCCTCCAAGATGGATAAGTAAAAATAGCAAAAACTGTATGACCCTTTCATAAGCTGACCCTATATTTCAGGGGTTGGAAAACTTTGGCTACCAGCCTGTCAGGGTAAGCTGCTGGCGGGTCGGAACATTTTGTTTACCTAAAGCATTCACAGGCATGGAGCCTCTCAGCTTCCAGTGGCTGCGGTTTGCCGTTCCCAGCCAATGGGAGCTGCGGGAAATGGCGCCACTTCTCGCAGCTCCCATTGGCTGGGAATGGCAAACCGCAGCCACAGGGAGCTGAGGGGCTCCATGCCTGCAGACGCTCCAGGTAGACAAAATGACAATGTATTAGATATTCAATTCAATGATTCCATGGAGCAGGGATCGGCAACCTTTGGCATGCGACTTGCCAGGGTAAGCACCTGGCAGGCTGGGCTGGTTTGTTTACCTGTCACATCCGCAGGTTTGGCCGATTGCAGCTCTCACTGGCCACGGTTCAACATTCCAGGCCAATGCGGGTGTCAGGAAGTGGCAGCCAGCACATCCCTCGGCCCACGCAGCTTCTTGCAGCCCCCACTGGCCTGGAGTGGTGAACTGCAGCCAGTGGGAGCCTCAATCGGCCGAACCTGCAGATGTGGCAGGTAAACAAACTGGCCCAGCCTGCCAGGTGCTTACCCTGGTGAGCCACGTGCCAAAGGTTGCCGATCCCTGCTATAGAGTTTAAAATCATCAAATTTTGGTGTAGACCCATTTATAAGCCAACCCCCACTCTTTGATCCGTCATTTTTTTACCAAAAATATTTGGCTTATGAACAAGTTATATGGTACATTCTTCTTTGATTTTTTTACAGACTATTTCTAATGTACTATGTTCCATAAAATGTAGTTGAGTGGGACATAATGAATCACCAATCTGGATTCCATCCCCCCAATTAATTCTTCAGTTGTCTAAGAAGAATTAGAATGAAAACTGCAATATCTCTCTGTCTATATATAAAAGCTTCAATCAGCATCTGAAAAAAGTCTAGGCCCTACTCCTTAGGTCCAGCTGAACTATGCTTAGGACTGGACTCAGGAATTGAGGGGCACATATGGCTTTATGTCATCATTGCACACTGCAGATCCCCTGAGCTGCTGGGGAATGAATAGCTTCCAGTATAATTTAGAGCAATCTCCACACTGCGCTAATATCACCAGCTGGAAGTGGATCCAAAGAAGGTTCTACAGGAGACAGGGATTACTGGAGTGTTAGAGGTGCTTCAGTCACACCTCCTCTCCAAAATGACTTCTCCTTCCCTCGGCCATGCCTTTGATATATCCTTTATACTAGGGGATGGCACAGAGTCAGCAGCCAGCCAGCGGGCTGTATTCACCTCATAGCATTTGTCTATACTACAAGTTATGTCAATATAATTTATGTTGCTCAGGGGTGTGAATAAACCACCCCTCTGAGCAACATATGTTATACGTACCTCTGCGCTGATGTGGACAGCGCTGTGTCAGTGGGAGAGCTTCTCAGGCCGATATAGCTACCACCTCTCACAGAGGTGGTTTTATTATGCCAATGGGAGACCTACAGCGGTGCAGCTATATCAGCCACTGTAGCGCTTCTAGTGCAGACTAGCCCCCTTTGCTGCCACGCTGGCACACAGAAGCCCTACTGGGGCCCAGGATCAGGTTCCTAGTTATTGGGTATTTACTGGCTAACAGCCAGTAGGTCTCTGTTAATAGTGACTCACTGCCATTAGCTCCCTTCATGTGTGGTCAGAAATATTGCCTGTAGCCTAAATGGGATGAGACATCAAGGCATTAAATAATCCGCCTCACTTTGGATTTTGATAGGGTTTTCACTAATCTAGAGCACTATCTTTTCCCAGTAGGTTCAACTCTCAATCAACTAAAGGATTTACAGATCCTCATCTCTCTTAGTTTTTCTTCCATTCATTTTCATACTAACTAAAGCAGAATCGCAATTTAAAGCTACTAGCTATTTTAATATTACATAGATTCTAGAAGTGATGCACTATGGTAACCTCAACTTGTTTGTACAAGGGCTTTATCTTCCCCACCCCCACCCCCACCCCAACTTAATTTGACTGAAAAATGAACACTACAGTGTCTCTGTATCTGTATCTAAAAGCTTCAGTCAACAATTTGAAAAAAAAATCTAGCCCCTAGTCCTCAGGTTCAGCTGCACTATGTTTAGCTTAGAACTCAGGGTTTGGGGAACAAAAGTGTCTGTATACCATCTTTGCACAACCCATATCTTACCTGAGGCCAGGTATGAGACCTAGCAGCCATAATGTAGTGGCTTCATTCTGCTGGTTTTGTCTGATGGGAACAGCTAATTTCAAACCCTGATCTGTTGAGCTCCTGGACTGAAGAAGTGTGAGACATGTAAATCTGCTTCCTTTGTTGATGGCTTCCACACCAGCTTCAGACTCACCTCCTGGCTGTTTCACGGACACTTGTGCTGTGCTTGCATCCTGCCCTGCTTTCTGCACATGGACATACATATGGATCATACAGATGTTTACAATGCATCCAGCTCTTCTTCTCATGGCTATGCACACATACACATGCATTCTATGATCTATCTATAAATAGAGTTTGCTTTTTAAAGGATCTGTGTAATTATATGTATAGAATTCAGTGAGATACAATATCTCATTACACTGGTCCTTTAAAAAGTAAACTCAATTTTTAAAGGAAGTCCTTTTAAATTCAGTACTGTAAGTTATTATATAGTTACAGGCCATATGTTAAATTATTTTAATTTCTTGCTTTTAAATTATTATTACCACAACAAACTTGCATTTTAACATTTAATTTAAAGGAAATGCAATATATATGTTCTTGCTCTATTTAATATACTGTAGGATATTATTTTCCTTTGCCACACCCAGGTGTTATGAGGGTTATTTTTATTTTAAAGACTATAGTATGGCTACAGCAGTTTTGTATTCCCCAGGAAAGCTTGAATACATTTTATCGTGAATACTTTGCATATTTTTTTCTTTAATGTATCTCCCAGGAACTGAAAACACCTGCTGTGTAATCCTGTGCATTAGAAAAGCAGATAGGTTATATATTGGAATCAGGCTTATGGATGAAAATAAAACTTTTTTAATAGGAATTCCACCTGGGAATGGCTGTTAAAAACAATGGGAAATTTTGTTTAGACCCACAGCCACTTTCAAAGAAAAAAATAAACTAAAGTGAAAATTTAACTCAAAGTTGTACCTAAAAAAAAAAAAAGAAAAGAAAAGAAAAAAGAAAGAAAGAAGTCCCATAGGAAAATTGCAAATTTCCCTCTGCCAACAGTGCTTTGAGACCCACTGTTTCCCCTGTAGTTATCCACATGGTTTTGATTTTCTCCTGACTACAAAAAAACAAACATTGGCAAATGCAGCTTGGAAAAAGTGGCGACCTCACCATGTGAAGTAGCACTTGATGCTGTTTGCCTTGATAGACGCCCAGTTTACCTGTAAAGATGAGTTCATTTGGTTTTAATTTGAAGACATTTTACATTTCAATAAAAACAAAATGAAAATCCCCATGTTTGGATTAGTAAATTGCAACAGTTGAACTTTACATGAGATGGAAATTTTGCCATTTGTTCATTGTGGCTTTGTCATTTGTTGTAATTTTTTTCCTGCTATTTAAAGAAATTCAAAATCATTGGAGAAAGAATGGAGGGTGGATGAGAAGAAGAAAAATTGAAAAATTCTATAATAAAATAAATCAACTCATTGTAATTTTTCCTGTAGCATTTGCACAATGGGAGATTCAAGTTTAAGGTCATATTCAGGGCCATAGGCTCCTAGCTTCATGAGAGGAGGTGACAGATTTAGTCTTAGAAATCTTTGGCCTCCTGGTATTGTGGCTGCAGTTGCTATTTGCCTAAGTTGTGGTGTTGGCAGTGAGAACAGATTTATGCGCATAAAGCTGCCATTCTGCAAGGGCTCTTATAACACAAAATGCACTTCTCAAGTTGTACCTTGGTTTGAAAAGAGCTGAAAGAAAGAAGCAATTGACTACCAAGAGAATGGTACCAGATGCTGGCCTTTTGACATCAACCAGTGGGCCATGGCTGAGCACTTCCTCAGCATACCTTGCCTTCATTCACTACAACGCTTATAATGAAAAGCACCATAAAAAAAACAAAGAGCTTCACAGGCCACGTTTAAAAAGGAGTAATTAACTAAAACTCAGAGAAAAGATGGTGAAGCGTACCATAAATAGTCTTCAGTTCCCAAGTAGACAGTTCACCAAATTTACAATACCATGCAAAACATTTCTGGTCTGCTTAAGATTCAGAAGGGCAATAGTGTTTTACATGATCTCAGATTCTATACTGAACCATTTTCTTTTCTTATGCTCTCTCTCTTTAATTTTTTCTTTCTATTTCCTTCTTATTCCAGAACCTGCTAAACTTCTCCAAAAGGAGACAAACTTAATATATGCAAATATGTATTATAATGAATAGGCACACTTTATAATTGCACTGCCAATAGATAGAATAATCAGTAACACACCTATTCCCTGGAGACCATAGGTACAAGACCATCTTTTACATAAAGCACTGGACTAGGTCTCAGGAGATCTGGGTTCAGATCCTGGACCTGCTACAAACTTTCTGTGTTACCCTGGGCAGGTCATTTAATCTCTCTGTGTTTCAGTTCCACATCTGTAAAATGCAGACAATAATACTTTCCTCCCCATTGTAAGGTCTTTGGGACGGGGGTTGTCTCTTACACCTTCAGACGTCTAGACAGGGTGGTGTGAAAAGGTCCCTCATGAACACAGCAAGATACATTCAAAATCAACTCATATAGCTTGATTTAAATTTTATTGTATCTTTTAGCTAAAGATTGTCAAGCAATTTACAAGCAATATTTAATTCTGTTTTGCAGTGTCCCTGGGTGGAATGGATATAGTTTTATTACTATTTTATAGATGAAGAAAATAGGATATCTGTGACAGAGACAGCAATAGACTCCACATCTGCTGAGCGGCAGGCCTCTGCTTTAACCACTAGGCTATCTTTCCTTACTTACAAACCCTCTGCCAAAAATATTTAAAAACTAAATATGGGGACATGGTGATATGTGGCATGTCAAATAACAGTTGCTGCTGTCCTTCTAATTTAAGCCCCAAGATGCACACTGCCAAAATATTGTAGTGCCAACATGCTAATATTGCTGATGTTGAAAGAATAATTTTCAGCTGGGACAAGGTGAGAGAGAGACAGCAAGGTTGTCTTTTTGCTAACCTGGTAGAGCTGCAGTTTATTGGGCCATGATCAGTCTAGCTCTAGTCTTGGTGGTTGTACAATGTACTGGAAATAGGCAGAAGTAGCCTAGGGACTGGACGGCAGTTAAGGCAGGCAAAGTCTGCTTCTTGGACAAGTCCTTGCCACTGTCTGGCTATGAGCTGACAGACACACAGAGCAGCCTGTCACAATAATATTTTAGGGCTTTTTTATCCTTTGCAAATAATTGGAGAAGCTTCTTTGTAGACTTGAGTTTAGCTTAGAGAGGAAGATGGCTTGATGGTAGGAGTCAGGAGACCTGGGTTCTGTTCTTAGTGCTGCCACAGCTTTCCTGAGTCACTGAACCATAACCTCTCAGGGTTTGACTCTTCATTGCCTTGCAGGTTCTTTAACTCTTACCATCTGCACAAAGTGAGTGTTAAATCTTGCTCCACACACATCCATTCAGAATGCTGACCCAGAGATCATATTCCTAGCCCGTTGCTTTGACCGGGTCACAGCTTTCTCTGATCCTTCCCCAGGCTTCCTCTTCTCTGTCACATCCCCTTCTCTTTAAAGGCCGTTTACAGTCAATCCCCGCTCTATATATCATATTTCATTCACTGTCAAGCAGTCATTGCTCTCCTCCTGTCGGCCTGGTTGTTAGCCTCCATCACCCACTTGTTAAATTTTCAAACAATCATCTTCGTGCTTTCTCCTATTCTGCCCCTCACAGTTGGGAGAAGCTCCCTGTAAATGTCTGCAAGATTACCTTATTATCCATCTTCAGATCCCTCCTCAAAACTCTCCTTTGACGTGATACCTACAAAAAACTTGAACGGTTAGGCCACTGGTGTGCAGAGACCACTACCGAGTACCTGTATTGTCTCATTGTTCACTTGTGCTCCCCCGTCTGTCTATATCCATCTATTGCTGCTAGTCTACTAAGCTCCTTCTAAGCACCACGTACAATGGGGTCCTGGTCCATGACTAGGAATAATAATAATAATGCTACCAAATCAAAATGGTGTCACTTTACACTCACTTTGCACGGGGGCAAATGACTATATAAAGTACTAGCAATAGAGAACCGGGCCCTCAGTTTCCTCATCAAATATGAAGTAACATCTGACCTCACTGAGGTTAAATTAATTTATGTCTGTAAAGTGCTTTGAGATCCTCAGGCTACAGAAATGCAACATTTCCCCCAAATTTGCCAAGAAACACAGTTAGGGTTACCTTGCTGACTGGAGTGTTCCCCACAGTAATGTTGATTACTGCCAGCCCTGTTGCTATCTAACTATAAATTCTTGATTTAGTTACCTGTGGTAATTGGCAAGTTGTTAAGAGCCACTGCTGTATTAGTGCATAATGGCTTAACCTCTCTTGTCAGATAAAGAAACCAAAGGTGTGCTGAAATAACAAAAGAACTTTCAAACTAAGCAACCTTTCACATTACAAAAAAAATTAAGAGAAGTTTCAGGAAAAGAGGTGTCAGAGGCATGTATCCTAGCTGGCAAGAAATAAAGGCTTAGCAAACTCCAAAGCTCTAAGAAAATAAACATTTGAAAATGCTTTATTTCAAGACTAATAATGAATATGTCATACATTTTCACCTATGAAATGCTTGAATGCTTTTCACTCTGCTCCAGAAATCAGTAGTGAGAAACACGGAATAGAACCTTATTGTTTGAAGAAAAATAGCTTGTACTGTAAAATCTGTATCTCAGCATAATTACATAAACATATTTTACCATGTATATATAATATTACATTCTGTACTCAGAAGGATTCCAAAACACTTTACATATGAATAAGGACCACTTCACTCATCACTGAAAGGCAGGCACCTCTGAGGTGGAAAATGGATGTTGCTGTCTGCTAGCATGTTCCACAAGAGTCTTCCAGGAGGGAACAAGAAGAGTAGCTTATCCAATTGGAACTTCATGGAGAATTTAGGTAAGCATAACATAATTACCCACGTTGGAATTTGGCCAGGATGCTAGGGTTAACACCCCTACTTATGTGAAAAGTGCCATGGGACCTCCAAGGGCTACTAAGTGGTCAAGGCTGTGGTTTTAGGTTTCATCCATACTACAGGTGACTTCAGGACATTGCTAAATGTGTTGCATTGAATGTGAGTTTCACTTGTTTAATGAGGCCAAAAATACTCTCTTTTTTTTTTTTTTTTTTTACTTTTGCTGATATTTCTGACTATTTGTTGCTATTTGTGATAAAGGGAGTTAAAGATGTTCAAGAGAGAAGGAGAGGAGAGGAGAGGAGTGGGAATGTTGTTATGCTTTGTGTATGCAATCCTGATCTCAGTGAAACCATTTGCTTCTTGAGGCACAATTTTCCAGTAGATAGATAAATGTGAGTTTTGCTGTTAATTTTATTGGGGACAGGATTAGGCTTCTAGTGAATAAATGTGAAGGAGGCATTTTGCATATGAACTCTGTGATTCTTTTTGCACAGAGGTTTCGAAGAAATTTAAGCTATTTTTTTTTCTGTACCTATTAGGTGTAGCCTTACTCATTTCTAAGGGCTTAGTCATGGCTTTTACTTGAGTCCCGCTGTAAGGGCACATTGTTGCTGTGCTGATCCTGGAGCACTGCCCGAGTCACAATCTCACTCCCAGTTCCCCCACTGCTCCAGGGAGGGCATATGCTGTGTCAGGTCTGCTCCCCAAGGCAGCAATATAGCTGCACGACCAGGCATATTACAGGAATGTGGAGCCAAGAGCCAACCTATTCTACACTTCTTCTCACCCGGTTATTGCACCTTCTTATACCCAAATGCCGCTGTATAATCTGTGCCATGATTTAAATGAAAGCAACACAGACTACCATTCTTTTAGTCAGGATTTGAGTTGTGTGCAGTAAAAGGGGACTTCCTTTTCTACACGCTCTCTTTATTGCTATCTCTTTGTTTCTAGACTGAGACACCATGTAGGTGCGGTACATTTTTTTGTGTCTCTTAGTATTATTGGGCAAGATTTTCAGCAAAACTTAGTGATTTGGGATGCCTCCGTTTCTGGACATTAGACTCAAAACACCCTTTTTTGGGTCTAATTCTTGTAATGTTCTGACTGATTGTCTCTCTGAAAATCAGACCCTTTGAGTCATATCGAACTGAGCATCCAAAAACTGAGGGATTCAGAAAAAACTAGCCACTATTCACAATGTCAGCCATGGTGCTCTAATGATAGAATGCCTTTGTGCCTCTCATACTTTTCATTTTAAACTAGGGGCAACCGGGGAGAAGTAAAGTATTTAATAAATCAGACAAAAAAAAAGGATCTCCCCAAATGCAACATTTAAAAAACAAAAAAGAGAAAGTGATAGAACAAATGAAACAGGGCTGACAAGCAGACTTCTTCAAGTGCTCACATTAACTGAATAACCCAAACTCTCTGGTGTAGGTATAATCCTGGTACAAATGCAGACTATTAATGACTCTCTGAGACTGGACTCAGTATGGTCAGACCATGGGCATTCAGCAGAGCTGCTAAAACCTGAAGGAGGCAAATAAACTTAGATATATGAGTGGAGATAGGAGATTAGTGCAAAGAACCACGGACACGATTTAATGGGCCAGGAAAAGATGTGGGGATCAGATCTGGTGCTGATAGATGAGGGAGAGGAGAAGAGAGATTAGGCACTGTAAGAGTATAACTGATGGCAGGATAACCTGCCCAGATGGCCATACGCCCAGGAAAACACCCATGGTGCTTGTCCCCTCCTCCACTGATCTGTTATGAATTGTGCTGCCCTGTTCAAACCAAACACGTTGAATCAGATAGCAGTGTGGCATGGATATTCCAAAAGCCTCTGAATCAGCCGTGTACAGCTGTGCATATCAGGCACACAGGTGTTTCTGCCTGTATTTTCTGCCTTGCCAGCACTGTTTTTTATATGAGCAATTGAGATTGTTGGCAATCCCAGTCAGATGTTTCACAGCTATATAGTGTGTGTGTGTGTGTAAACCACACAGTGAGAATAAATGAAATTATTCTTAGTCTCTCAATGACTTCCTGGTCATTCTCATCCTTTGAGGAGAAAGTCAAATGAGGCAGGTGAATCATCTACAAAATATTGCCAGATTAATCTGACTGTAATTTAGCCAAGAAAGCTCCGATGAGTTACTCAGCATCTGGTTGTCAGTAAAGTCCTGCTTTTTACCCAGCTCTTCAGAAGGCTTTGCTGAGGCACAAGGGGTCAAGTGACTATCCCCAAGGTTACACAGTGAGTCAGTGCCTCAATTCATATTCAAATCCAGCATCCGCTTGACTCTGCATCCTTTGTTCTAACCACGAGACCCACCCTAAATTAATTGGTGAGGAATTCAACATTGGTTGCACTGTGTGGGTTCTTTTGTGCTAGTGACAATACCATGGTAGGATTTTCATGCTGAATAGTGGAAAAGTCTGGTACACAACAATCCCTATAGAAAAATCCAGTCCCTGCAGAATGAGAGTACCTCAGACACTTAAAAACCACAGACATACAAACAAAAAGAAGAGACAATCTTGAGGCTGTTCATTGTCCTTTAAAGACAAGTTTTCTTTCCTAATAGCCCTCAAGCTACTTTCTGCTGTGACCAAGGTCGTCATAATATGACAGAAAATCATCCTGTGATGGAACACGTTCTTAGGTCTGCATTGCATCCTTCTTTCTCCCTTCTAACTTAAACACTAGACTTCTCATCTCTGAAGGAGAGATATCAGGAAGCA
The DNA here is from genome assembly GCF_003597395.2 of Chelonoidis abingdonii. Lineage (NCBI taxonomy): Eukaryota > Metazoa > Chordata > Testudines > Testudinidae > Chelonoidis > Chelonoidis abingdonii. Next base: position 19,635,296 of record NC_133769.1, on the reverse strand, counting down.
GAGATATTTCAACTCCTGATTTGTTTTTCACTCAGTCATCATCTGAAAACTCAGAAAGCTGAGAACATGGGGCCAGTCCATAGCTTAGCGAATTCATTGAAAGACTCTCTTCACGTCTGACGTAGAAAGTGAACTGCTCACTTTCCAAATGTATTTTCTAAATCTCCCTACAAGGATATCCAGCTGTGGTGTTTGTTTCTGGGTTTGCCACTTATCACCTAAACAGTGGTATCTACCTGAACAAATGAATGAAGACCAGCAGTGGAAAGCAAGGGTGTAGCTTTATATAAGAACAGTCTCTTGGGAACTTGGTGCTGGGAGAGGGGTAGGACAATGAATCCTGACCTAGCCAAAGTAGCATATATAAGTGCTGGGTTATTAATTTCTCAAATAAATGTTTTCACATTGCTTATATCACAGTTGGAAAAAAGGTGAAATGGCTTCTTTGGGAGTCCACCAGAAGCAGAAAGATAATATGGTAGTTAGAGTGGTTTCTGAGGTCAGAGGAAGACTTTAGATCAACCAAACCCTTGAATAACTAATTAAAAAGTGTCTGTCCATCCAGTCAAGGTTGCATGGTATGGACCCACAGTTAGTACAGCAGGTCTACACTTAAAATGCTGCAGCAGCACAGTTGCACCAGTTCAGCTGCAGCGCTTCATCAAAGACTAGGGTTCCCAACCCTCCAGAATTGGCCTGGAGTCTCCAGGAATTAAAGATTACTCTTTAATTAAAGATTACATCATGTGATTAAATCTCCAGGAATACATCCAGCCAAAATTGGCAAACTTATCAAAGAGGCTATTTTGCTGACAAGAGAACTTCTCCCAGTGGCTTAGTTAATCTAAATCCACAAGAGGCAGTAGCGATGTCAGTTTATTTATTTAGCATGTGCACAGTCGTCTAGCCAACCAATGGCATCTTCAGTGTTGTGATGCAGTTCTTCTAGGTCACCGCTGAACCCAGTCAGCCGGTATTCATTGACAATGTGCGTCATCATCTGTGTTGCACCACAGCTGCACAAAGAGCTGTCACGAAGGCTCCAGTGACACTGTTTGGCTGCACAGAGACTTTGCCAAGTCCAGAACCTGTTCAACAGGGACCACTGGCAATGGAGCAGGTCAAAACCAGGTGGGCAAATTGTAGGTCTGCGATGAGGGACTGGTTGGGGATTATAAAAGATATCCATTCCTCTCGCCTGAGTGTTTCTGCCCTAACATCCTGGTGTGGCGGATGAGACCATAATGGATGATGTGACAGCAAACGTACAGTTGGTGGTTTATAAAGGTCATTGAGCAGCGGCAGGCTTGGGTTGGCATGTGCTTTCTCCAATAACTTGCCGTTGGCAACCTCTTGTCTGATATGAGGAGGAGCCATAGTGCTCAGAACTAGAAGCCATGGGAGTGGAGTCAGATGCAGGGTGCCGGAGATGACTATATCTCCAATAGTCTGTAGCTGCATATCCAATAGTTTGGTATGTGATGATCAATTCCATACTGCTGAGCAGTACTCCACCAGTGAATACAAGGTGGCAAGAGCTGACGTCTGCAGAGTTGGAGCACGGGCACCCCATGACAAACCTGCCAGTTTGCTAAGAAGATTGTTGCGCATCTTAACTTTATCTGCTGTCTTCTTCAGGTGGGCATGGTAACTCAGTGTGCAGTCTAAGGTCACAACTAGATAGACTGGTTCTACTTCATGCTTCACCTTCTGATCATTCAGATAAACATTCAGTTCTCAGGTTGCACTGGTGTGATGAAGATGGAACAAACTGGAGACTGTTTTTATGATGCTTGGCTGGAGGCACCAAATATTACAGTAGTCAGCTAACTTTGTCATGTCCTGGTTTAAGGTGGCATGAAGCTCATGGAATGGCTGGGCTTGGGTACTGCAACAGATATTGTCTGCGTAAATGAATTTTTGTGACTCCGTTGTTAGGTAATTGATGTAAAGGTTGAACAGGGTTGGAGAAAGAACAGAGTCCTGGGGTAACCCATTCCTCTGTTGTCTCCAAGCACTTGTCTTCTCCCCCACATGGACTCTAAACTGCCTATTGTGGAGGAACAGGTCAACGACGCCTGTGACCCAAGGTAGCAGAACGTGTGATACCTTCACGAGCAGGCCAGTGTGCCATACTGTCTCATATGCCACTCTTAGATCAATGAAAACAGCACCTGTTTTCAAGTTTATCTGGAAGCCATTTTCAACAAATGTGGTCAGTGTGAGTACTTGGTCACATATGCTATGGCCTCGGTGAAAACCCGCTTGGTCAGGGCTCAAAATTCTCTCCACATCAGGTAATATGCTCTGTAGGACCAAGCGCTCCAGTGCCTTGAAGCACACCGACAATAATGATATGTCAATGGGAGAAACCCTCCTTTCAACATAGCACTGTCTACACTGTGGCTTAGGTTGATATTACTGCGTCACTCGATGCTGTGTATTTTTCACACCCCTAAGCATCGTAGTTATACTCATGTAAGTTTATAATGTAGACCAGGCCATAGTCAGTATCCCACAGAGTGGTTGCTTTTTGTATAAAAGGAAGGTCATTCCTTCTGAATCCATCTGTGGGGATATTATGCTGTCATGAATATACTCAGTTCTTGTGTAGGAAGTAGCCTCTTTTCCATTCTGTGTTTGGTAGGTGAAGGAGACAGTAGCCTCTTTTCCATTCTGTGTTTGGTAGGTGAAGGAAACAGAGGATTTTTCCACAACCTGGGCTGGTCCCAGGTTGTGGAAAAATCCTATAGGAACTAAGGACCATCGTAAACCACCACCTACTCCACTACACAGAGCAACATGTCTATTTAAACAACAACAATAATAATGCCTCTCAAATCTTACCAGAATAAAACCCTACAATGGACACACACTTCTCTCCATGGGGAAAGAATGAGAGAGAATACAAACAACATGTGACAGTTGTTAGTCATGTTGCTTAAGGCTCCATTGGAAGGCTCACATACTACGGTGATGAGGGCAGTAGGAGAACCTGAATAGAATAGAATCAAAAGCTAAACTTTCCTAACCTGCTTTAACCCATATATGATTATTATGACCTGGCATATTTCTTAATTTTTTTCTTACACTTTAAATTTGTCCACACTGCATAGAACCTAAAACTAATTATTTCCCCTGTTGTATTGTATAGTACTATATGGTGGCGGTGACTAGTTTCAAAGGCATAAAAATGACAATTACTGCACCCAAACAATGTTTGCTTTATCATTAATTTGCACATTCCTAGGAAATCAGATTTCCCCATCTTTTTGAGGTAAGGTGACCAGACTGCAAGTGGGAAAAATCAGTAGAAGGGCTAGGGGGAGTTAGTGAAGCCTATATAAAAAAAGGCCCCAAATAGCAGGACTGGCCCTATAAAACTGGGACATCTGATCACCGTCTTTTATGGGCAATATTATTGTCATAAACAGATGGTTAAGGGTTAATGACTCTTTTACCTGTAAAGGATTAAGAAGCTCAGTAAACCTGGCTGACACCTGACCAGAGGACCAATAGTGGGATAAGATACTTTCAAATCTTGGTAGAGGGAAGTCTTTGTTTGTGCTTTTTGTGTTGTTCATTGTTCGCTCTCGGGACTAAGAGGGACGGGACATCATTCCAGGTTTTCCCAATCTTTCTAAATCAGTCTTTCACGTTTCAAAATTGTAAGTAATAGCCAGGCAAGGCGGATTAGTCTTATGTTTATTTTCTTAACTTGTAAAGGTTTCTTTTGCTGGAAGGATTTTTACCTCTGTTTGCTGTAACTTTGAATCTAAGGCTGGGGGGGAGTCCCTCTAGTCTATATGAATCTGAGTAGCCTGTAAAGCATTTTCCATCCTGATTTTACGGAGATAATTTTTATTTTTTCTTTCTTTAATTAAAAGCTTTCTTTTTTAGAACCTGATTGATTTTTCCTTGTTTTAAGATCCAAGGAGTTTGAATCATGTGAAGCCTCTCAAGGCAACCCAGGGAGGGGAAAGTCTGGGGGGAAAAGGAAGGGGATGGTTAATTCCTCTTTGTTTTAAGATCCAAGGAGTTTGGCTCTGTGTGAAGCCTCTCAAGGCAACCCTGGGGGGAAAAGTAGGGGAATGGTTAATTTCTCCTTGTTTTAAGACCCAAGGGGTTTGGGTCTGGGTTCCCCAGGGAACATTTTGGGGGAACCAAAAGTGTGCCAGACACTAAATTCTGGCTGGTGGCAGCATACCAGACCTAAGCTAGTAATTAAGCTTAGAAGTGTTCATTCAGGTCCCCACTTCTTGTACTCTAAAGTTCAAAGTGGGGAAAAAACCTTGACAATTATATTTTCAAACAACAACTTTCCATGCAAAATGTTACTGGTTGTTTTACAGTGTTAGAGAGTGAGATGGTCCACTTCCATCTAACTGGTGGCATTTATCCCAGAAATGAAATTCACATTGATGACTATTTATGAAAAATGTGGAAATACATCACAGATTATATCTCTTTAAACATGTTTTCAAGTAGAATTGTACAGACGTTACAGGCATTTCAATGGCTTGTGTTGAAAAATAATGCACTATTTCATGAGGGCAGGTTGATGGCGTTGGCAAAAATTTTACACAAAAGAATGGAAGGACTTAGTTTTCTGCTTATTTAAATAAGGAATTTACTTAATTGCATTTAAATTGTAATCCATCTGTTTTAGAGCTTCTGGGATATTAGTAGTATGTAATTTTGAAACATTGCTTGTAGGTTATCCACTCACTATTTTCTCATCTGCTGGGGGAAACTCCCCCAGCTATAAGCAAAGAGGAGTATTGTATTGCACTCCCATCAATAATTATGCTAATTAAGGTTCTCCATATTGTATATGATTACTCATTGGCATTTCTAACTTGCCAACACTTTGGGATACATTTTGCAGCTCTAACTCAGGCAGAGTTTCCAGGGAATTCCAGTCTTTTAATGAGCTTTCTTTTGGAACAGAATGTGGTCTGAGATCTGAAGACAGTCTGACTAGATTTTCATAATGGTTCTTTCTAGCTTTAAAAAATTCTACAACATATGAATGAGTTGGTTACTGGGAACTTCACCCCACCAGGACTGCAGAGAGGTGATGTCCTGAAAGCAGCTCTTAACAACTATAACTAGGTTAAAAGAAATTACAACTCGAACTAATCCAAAACACCACAAATGAAAAATGGACTTCTATTTGTCCTGCACTTCATATTACTTAAGTGTCAGAGGAGTCCAAGTGTCTTCATAAAGACTTGAGTCTCGTGGTCACACTTATCCAGTGTACCACTGAATTGCCTTAGAACATGAATCTAATTGATATGGTACGACAAAGGTTATTGTTGTTTTGTTTTTTAGGTTTTTTTCTCCCATTGCTTTTAACAGCAACATGTAATTTGAGATCCATGAGTACCTGAAAGAAACTTCTGCATCCTATTCGCAGAGTTGTTAAATAATTATATTCAACAGTAGAATATTTGGCTTCTCACTGTACAATGCACAAATCTTGTGCTGAATTGCTGCTTCACTGCTTCTCTTTCCCTTGAACTCTTGCACGGAGGAAAAGAATTTCTTAAGAGTTCAATAGGAATGTCCCATTACTGAGCATCAATCATCAAATGCCCATTGTGCATGGAAAGTGAGGTGACTGTAATAAAATTTACACAACTAAGCAAGCATCATCTGACCTCTAGAAGCCAGCACTTATGATCCGAAGACCCATACTTCCAAACCTTCAGAGTTAAGAGTTATCATCCCCCTGGAAAAAAAAACCCTCAGTAAATGAAGTGCTACATATGAATGTGTGTGATAAAAGAGGTGGAATAAATTCCTCTGTGACCCTTAGTTGAGGAGTGTTGACAGAATAGAGGTAGAGACTGAATTTTGAAAGGAAGGACAAAGGAATGTATCTTTTGGTCTTCTAGATGGAAGCAGCTGCTCCCCTTATCTTGGGTCAGTATTAAAATAGTTGTTCCTTCCACGTCAGCCAAGTCACAACACAACATGCAATATTACATTCGAGATGCTGCAAAGTAAAGGGGAATAGATACAGTCAAAATGTTGTATCCACAATGCTGACACAATCAGAACATAAATCTTCAGTGAGTTTTGTCAACTTGTTTGCTTTTGTCTACACTCTATTTTCCAAGTAACGTGTGCAGTCATTACCATGTTAGTCTTCCTGAGCTTGTCCAGTCCTTCAAGGATCTCCTGGGCTGGCCTACAGGAGAGGACGCTGCTATGAGCTCTGACTCAGCAACAGCATCAAGTTGTTGGATTAATGACTTTATAAAGTCCCCCCCCTCAATTTGCTCCATATTATGTTCTGTTTATTTTAAGATGAGCCATCACACACACTCATCTGATGTATCTGATTTGTGCAAATCAAAGAGTTCTGTGTTTTAAATTCTAGTGAGAGGCCTCAAATCATCTCTTGCAGGGATTAGTGTTTCAATTCAGGTACCACATACTTTTCCTAAAGTTGTGGCTGTCTAACATGTTCTATTTGCTTTTTACATGAGTATTCCTTCTAAGACTATAAACATTACACTGGGTTATTTCAGTTCCTTCCTTAAGTTTTTGTTTAAATTCATAATAAATACCAAAAGGAAATTACAGGAATGTTCAAATGCAATATTTCCAGAAATCCCTAGTCCCATTATGGAGGCCCTCGTTAGCTAATCCCCTGGGTAAATATGTAAGCTTTTAAACAGGTAGCATGGTAAAGCAACTTACAGTAGAGCTGAACTGCAGATGGGCTACTCACAGAAAAGTTACCATTTCAAAGAACTCCAGCCGAGCCTTAAAAAAAAGGTCCAGCCTGTTTTTGATGTGTGTTTGACATTTATTACTTCCTTTAGGTTTTTCTGTTAGAAATACCTTGGTGATTTAAGAGGACCTGACTACTGCATTCTGGGGTTAAAAATGGATTTAGGCAGAAACTGATATTTCCTTGTTACTCTTTGATTCATGAAAGAGTGGAGATACCAAGGGGGAGAAGAACAATGCTTAAATCCTCCTTTTCAGCTATCCTGGCTGCTTGTGTCTAGGATCCCTGCATCCTTGGAAATCCAAGGTAAAAAGGGGGAAAAAGAAGATATTTTCTTCTTAAATTCAGTAAAATTATCTACATACTTATATGGTTCTCATGACCGTGGTATAAGACCACATGCCAATATTTAGTGTATTTGTCTTGACCCCCTATCTTGTGAGGTAGGGAAGTGCTAATATCCCTATTTTACAAATGGGGAACTGAGGCACAGAGAGTCTAGGTGACTCAGAAGGTCACATAGCAAGAGTGGTAGAGCATAGACTTGAACCCAGATCTTCCAAGTTCACTGGGCCAGCCTTCCTTTCTGAGCAGAGTTCTTATGCTCTCAAGTATAATCTTTGCTGTTTTTTTTTTCAGAAAAGTACTATCTGATGCCCTACATCTCAGAGTACTTAAGCATGTCTGAGCATATGCAGGAAACCACTTATGCACGTGCTTAAGGCCCAATGCTTTCCTGAATTACATATCGCCTTAGCTTGGCCTGCCTTGCTGATGTTTCAAACCAGGGAAAGTTTTCATTATAGGGTTCAGAATACTGTGCATTTATAGCTCACAAACAAGTTTAAAAAAAAAACAAAAAGAGCATACTAAACATATGCCATCTCCCAGTTTGTGCATTCAAGGGATATAGTTACAGAAGTTCTTTCAGCTTGGGAACAAATGTACATTTTGCAATCCAGTGTATGGCACAATAATGGCAACCCATCATTGTGACCCTGGAGAACAGTATGTTGCGCCTTTAGTCCAGCACAGTACACTATGCTGAATGTCACTTTGTTATTATAGCAGTAAACTTGGGATACTCTTGAAACAGATGCTTTAATTTGCTAGGTATTTTGAAAAAAAAAATCTCTTTGTTTGGCTTTACAATGTTGATCAGATCAAGGAAAGGAATTCATGTTTGAAAATAGCTTTTCAGTCAATATGGAAACTCTGCAATACAGATCTAAGATACTTTTGTAAAGAGGAGTTATTTAAATTAAGTTTCAAAGTAGAGATAGCCAGAGTCTGTCTTCTTTACACCTGTGTGACCCCTTGAAGTCAGATGTAACCGAGGGCTGAACCTGGCTCATAGGCAGACTTTGTTGCTTAATATATACTGTGCCACAAAAGGAATTATGAAATAAGAAGTTTGCTGCATTACTTTCCTATTACAGTGGAATTCAGTCTCATTGATCACCAAGTGCAACTCTCTGGAGTAAGTCTAACTTTCCATACCTCCCTGCCCCCCCCCCCCCCCTCATCTGTGCTGTTGTCTACAACTGGCTTATAGTGATCAATGAGGATTTTGGTTGTAAACTTGGGCTGGAATTGGTTCCTTTGATGGTTTTCAAAAACAGGAAAGAGTTATGTACCTGTCTGAGTTCCACTTGACTGCAGGTAAAGAATGTTACAGCTTGTGGGAGTACTAATTCAAACCAATAATTGACCTGAGTTGCAGTGAAACGCTTATTAGAACTTGCTCTGTCCTGGAAAGATGGGAAAATTGTTTCCATGCATATCTCTGATCTGAAAGTTCTCCATTTCATGGATCCACAAGTAAAATTAAATCTGACAAAATAGTGCAAACAGGATGTGCACGTAGAAAAGGATACAGAAAAGGTGTGCAACCCAGAGATGAGACTCCCAACTCTGATCTGCAGGAGCTGGTTTAACATCTAGGACAAGGCCACTGCTGTAGGGTATACCAGGTAGCTTAGTTTGTAACAGTGTGGGATTCACATAAACCTCTACATGGCTGAGTCTCTCCTTTCTCATACCTTTTCTCCAACCTGCATTTGAGTAAGCTGAGTTCCCATCCTGTTGGTGAACAAACAAAATATAAAGTCCAGGTTTGCCTCCTTCCTGAGGTTTGGTAACTCAAATAACTAGCTCTGAGTTTTCTCCTCAAGCTCGGCTGTTTCTAGGGTTTTCCTACAATGTCTTTTCATCTCTGCCCCAGCTCTCTCTGCCAGAGACACTTTTTGGGGGGATTTAATTAGACTTCTACACTCTAACCTCAGTATCAGGACTCCAATATTGAACCCAGCTCACCAGCGGCGTCCTTAGCCACTGCACCATGGCAATGCACTAAACCAGCACGCTGATCAATAGCTCTAGTGCTAAAGGTCTACAACCCCACAGCAGCCATGCCCCTGATTGGATGGACAGGCAGCACTCTCACTAGCTAAAGGCCCCCACAGGGAGAGGAAGATGTCTGAGAAACAGATCAGTCCCTGCTGGTTGTGCCTTTCCCCCACAGAATGACAAGACATTCCGATATTATTGGGACCATCCTGATATTAGAGGCTTTGTCTTATATAGGCAACTATTAGCTTTCCCCCACAAAAGTAAACCCCTCTGACTCAGCCCCGTGGATTGGGTCTTCCAGCTACTGACCCCTACGAGAGCACCGACCATTGCCCAGGTTGCCTGATATGGATTGACCTGCTGGCTACCCAACCACTCACATATCCTTGACTACTGCTCTGGATTGCCCCCTAGCCTGCCTCAGCCACCGGGCAATCAGAATGACTCATTAAAATACCTCTGCATCTCTGTGCAGAGCTCAAGCAACTGACACTATGAAAATCCCTGAATCCCTGGGTAAGATCTTAGAATTTACCCCCCTGTTACATTACATAAAGCAGTATGGAGTAAGGTTCAGTGTGGATCAGGCAGCAATGGAAGGAGGAACATTGTTTGCCCTAGCAGATTCTCTTGTTCGGATTAGGAGCCAGCAGGCAAATTTACCAGAGTCCCAGCTAACCAAATAGGGGAATAGGTCAAATAAATGTCCCCCAAAAAATGTTGAGGAGAGAGAGTTGCAGTCTCTGTACCAGTGGTCCCTCAGGGTAATCTGATGGCGGGCCACCAGATAGTTTGTTTACATTTACACAGCCACCCACAGCTCCCAGTGGCCGCGGTTTGCTGTTCCCGGCCCATGGGAGCTGTGGGAAGTGGCGCAGGCCATGGGTATGTGCTGTCTGGATTGTAATCATGTCCCGAGAAAAGAGAACTGGACCAAGGATTCCAGAAACATTTGAAGTGAACCCACTCAGATCAGTTCATGAACAATATTTACCCTAAAATGCTGGATTTGGGAGAAGCTGTACTTTAATAGCAATTTAAAGACATTTATTTTTGATCCAATATGCTAACTTGCTACACATTACATCCATGAATGGGTTATGTTTAGTACCATAAGGACCAAAGGACTTATCAAGTGTCACCATGTTTTGAAGACAGTTGACAGTTGCAACCAAATTACTATTTAGAATCTCACATCCTGGTTAATTTTCCAGGTATTCATCAGTGGAAAATTCTAGTTCCTTGTGCACCTCATAAGTGCTTCTTCTGGAATTCTGTCTTTTATGAACACCCACATTTTGGGGTATATTCATCCCCAACTCCACTGAGTACTACAGAGTTATACAAGAGATGAATTTGTCTAACCTCTGGACAATTACTGATTCAGATTTATGTGGAGAGAGATGGATACCTTGCACCCTGCAAGTCTTTCAGTTCTTCTTATGCCCACATGGCTTCCATCCAAAAACTTTGCAGAACTCTCTGGGAATTGCAATACCCACTTTTTAAAAATGTGTTTTTTATTATCAAGATAGCACTAAATACCATAAAATAGTATAACACACTGATTCTTCTGCCAAAAAAGTAGTAATAAACTATGAAAATCCTTATATATGGGTTTATAAAAAGACTTAAAAAGTTATGAGAGTCTAAGACAGCAGTCAATATTTATATGCATATTCTATTGCAGATCCATCCACCGGGGAGACAGTGAAAACAGTCTATGCTGAAATTGTTTCATTCATCTCCTATCCTAGGAGTCCTTAAAGCAAGAGAGTAACATGCTTAGATTATGACATAGGAAATATTTAGTTCATTTGCTTTTTGTAGCACATTATATTTTTGTTTATGAAAAATATGTTTTCCCTGATATTTTGTTGTCTTCTCTGTTGAGAAGCCATGTTAAGATCTGGGAAGTCCCTCCAGGATCCCATTAATGTCCTGTATTGTATAGTTGGCTCAGCTGATATACACTCTGGGATAGGGTCACTGTTGTTTTCAGAGAAAAAAATTGAAGTTCTTTACTTGGTGTCTGAGTACTAGGGTACCCCCACCCCAGTATACTTGTAATCAATGCCTGTATTTTAAAACTTTATTGAACAGGTGCATTTCCAGATTCATACTTCAGTACTGAGCACCGATTTGAAAAGCCTTCATTCAACCTTTAACTAATGGCAGTAGCATATTCACAACAACTACATGTAATTTGTTAGTGTCAAACAGGCCAATTAAGAATCCTTATTGTGGCTTAACCTGCATCTATTTTTAAAATTGCCTTTGATATTAAGAAACTGCATGTTCTGTTCCTTGAAATGCTCCACATGTGGTGATGGAGTATTGAGTGTTCCAAAGATTTAGAATTCTCAGAAACTATCAGGGGAGCAGGTAATTCACATGGAAAAACTCTAAATTCCAAAGGGTTAAAATCACCCAAATGTAAATCTGAATACAGCTAAGATATCTTGGCCAGTGTAAATAGGCACAGACCCACTGATATCATTTATACAAGCAGAAGACCTGACCCCAAATTCATTGTATTAATGAACTGGCAAAATGCTGTCTTCTGTTTTCAAAACACTGAAGGTGGCATTTTGCCCCAATGTTTGTCCACACAATGCTCTTCCTTACTGTGGCTTTGAACCCTACTGTGCCCTGAGGCATTCTCCTTCCACCTCCCAGTGGGTTAAGTCAGCCTTCACACATGCACACAGAGAGAAGCAGAAGGAAGGGAGAGAGTGCTCATTATCAATCACAGAACACAAGCAGTTTGGAGGAGCCATCCGTCTCTCTCTCTCTTGAAGGTAAAGAAGTTTACAGCCCCAAAAGAGCTTATTATTATTGCTGGACTGAGCTCATCAAAGTCATTTGGTTCGTCCTGTACAGTAGTCAGAGGGGTTAAAGTGAGGTTAAGTTGCTTAAAGAAAAGGGAAGTAATTACACAGTGGAATAGCACGGGGCTGTTTTTTTTACCCCTACGGACAAAACAATATAATAAAAAAGGATCCCTGGATCTTTGTAGTCATGAAATACATTTGTCCCTTTGATTAAGTTAGCTACAAACCTCATTTACCTATGTCTTGTTGGGAGTGTTGCCAATCAGTTCCTTTGCTAAGAGAAAATCCTCCTTGCTAGGCTCAGCACTGTGCCTACACAGTATCTGACCAACACTATGTTTCCAAGCCACTTCTCAAGGCAGTTCTTACACTGTGCCAGAGATGTGCCTCCAAAAGTTATGCCTTAGCATTTCTACTTTGGGACTTCACAGGGAAAGGCAGAGGTGCATGAAAGCATGTGGAGGTGCATTGGGTACAGGAGTGCAAAACTGACCCATTCCAAGCTTAAGACAGCAAAGTGGGGCATTTGTTCCTCTTTCCCATGCAAACTTGTATCATGGCTGAATTGTCAGTCTTGGCCTTCCAGTGACCCATATCATATGATGGGGGAGATCTGTCCTTGATTAAGACTACTTTTTTGTTCCCTAAAAATGGAAGGTAGTAGCATATGCAGCTTTCACTTACAGTGTGAACAGTGCCGCATTATGGATCTAAATGGAGTCTTTATTGAATTCCCTCCAGGGTCTTTGCTGTTAAGCAGAAAAACACATCAAAGAGCCCTTTAAAAATGATATGTTTAAAGAAAGAATAGCAAGAAAGTTCTTTTAATTCTATAAACAAGAACTGACATGGTGTTTATTGAAACTTGTCTGTCTGAAAAAAGCACTGGGGGCTTCTATAGATAACCCAACTGAAGAGTTGCATGTTTAATTTTATCATTAGGTAAAATTATTCCAGACCGACTCCAGTGTAGCCTAAATGTGTATTACTGAGGTAATTTTCTGTAACGCTGTGAGTTCTTGGAAAGTTTGTGATGAAATATTTCTTTGACCCTACATCAAAACTCCAAACAAAAGGTGAATTTTTCAAAGAGTTCGCTTTATCCCTGTGAAGGGTGTTTGTCTTGTTCAAGCTTGTTACAAAGCATTAAGACAGAAACAGAGGGGGTGGGTGGGAGCGGGAGCATTTTGCTTTTACAGTTGTAAAAGAAGTTGCAATGATGTGGAATATCTACTGCTGGAAATAGAAAAGGCTTTTTATAGAGAAGTAATAACACTCCTCTGCAACTGAGCCAGACTATCCAAATGCAAAGAGGACTTAATGGAGTCACACTGTGATGAATCAGGGCCTTAGTCCTCAAACCATTTCTGTAAATGGTAAAGACTATAGAATTAATCAGTAAAAAACATATTTCTTCTCATGCAAGTGGCTGCAGATGTCAGATAATTAATAGTTGCATGAGCACAGAAAAACAGATTTTGATATGACATACTCCCTTCTGGCTCTGGTGTAACTCCTTAGTGCAGGGAGAAGCTGGGTCTTAGTGTGTATTGTCATAGCAGGCAGGTAAGGGAGCACTGTTACACAGTCTTCCAAGTTCTTTTAAATTTGCAAGCAAATGTTCAGTCTGGGGGAAGACGTGCTCTGTTGTTGCTAGCAGTCGTTATGCAAGGTTCTGTGTCAAGGCAGTGATCTTTGGGGAGAGAGCTGTGTGAATAGAAAGAGAGTTTGCTCTCTGCCTTACTCTCTGTTTGGAGTCAATTTCTGAGGCAAAGTTGATCTCTGGGGACCGGGCACTACGGTGAAACTGAAATTCTTGGAAGATGGGATTGCCTATGTGCTGTTTGACCACCTCTGTTCCAGGATTGGTGTAAAAGTTACATTTAGAACATACCTATAAGAACAGAAGAATGGTCATAAAGAATCAGACCAGTGGTCCATTTAACCCAGTATCTTGTCTTCTGACAGTGGCCAGTGCCAGATGCTTCAGAAGGAGTGAACAGAACTGGGCAATTTATTGAGTGACCAATTTCCTGTCATCCAGTACCAGCTTCTAGCAATCAGAGGTTTAGGGACACCCAAAGCATCCCTTACCATCTTGGTTGCATTCCTTACCATCTTGGCTAATAGCCATTGATAGCTGTGTTCCATGAATTTATTTAATTACTTTTGGAACCAACTTATGCTTTTGGCCTTCATGACATCCGATGGCAATAAGTTCCACAGGTTGACTGTGCATTGTGTGAAGAAGTACTTCTTTTTGTTTGTTTTAAACCTATTCCCCGTTAATTTCATTGGGTGACCCATGGTTCATTTATTATGTGAAGGGGTAAATAGCACATTGACTTTCTCCATGCCTGTCAAGATTTTATAGATCTCTATTATATCTCCTCTTCGTCATCTCTTTTCTAAGCTGAACAGTCCTGATCTTTTCAATTTCTCCTCATGGAAGCTGTTCGTACCCCTAATAGTTTTTGTTGCCTTATCTGTATTTTGATGGGGTGATGTGAACTGTATTCAGCATTCAAAGTCTGGGTGATACTATGATATTTTTCTCTTATAATCTATCTCTTTCCTAATGGTTCCTAACATTCATTTAGCTTTTTTGACTGCCACTGCACATTGAGCAGATGTTTTCAGAGAACGATACACAATGACTCCAAGATCTTTCTTGAGTGGTAACAGCTAATTTAGATCCCATCATTTTGTATGTTTAGTTGGGATGATGTTTTCCATGTGCATTACTTTGCATTTATCAACCTTGAGTTTCATCTGCCATTTTCTTGCCCATACACCCAGTTTTGTGAGATCCCTTTGTAACTCTTTGCAGTCTGGTTCAGACTTAACTATCTGAAGTAATTTTGTATCATCTGCAAACTTTTGTCACCTCCCTTTTTCCTTTTTCCAGATTATTTATGAATATGTTAAACAGCACTGGTCCCAGGACAGATCCTTGGAGGGCCTTACTGTTTCCTACCTTTTGTTTCCTATAATTTAACTAGTTACTGAACAAAGAGAGGACCCTCTCTCTTATCTCATGATTTCCTGCTTTGCTTAAGAGCCTTTGGTGAGGGCTTTCTGAAAGTCTGAGTACACTATATCCGCTGAATCACCCTTGTCCACATGCTTCTAACAAATTGGTGAGGCATGATTTCCCTTTACAAAAGCTGTGTTGACTGCTCCTCAACATATCATGTTCATATCATATCATGTTCATCCATGTGTCTGATAATTCTGTTCTTACTATAATTTCAACCAATTTGCCTGGTACTGAAGTTAGGCTAGCCAGTTCTTAATTGCCAGGGTCGCCTCTGGAGCCTTTAAAAAAAATCAGTGTTACATTAGCTATTCGCCAGCCATCTGGTATAGAGGCTGATTTTAAGCAATAGGTTACATACACACTTAGTAGTTCTGAAATGTTATATGTGAGTTCCTTTGAACCCTTGGATGATTACCATCTGGTCCTGGTGACTTATTAGTATTTAGTTTATCAAATTGTTCCAAATCCTCCTTTATCGACAACTCAATCTGAGACAGTTCCTCAGATTAGTCACCTAAAAAGAATGGCTCAGGTATAGGAATCCACCTCACATCCTCTGCAATGAAGACGAAAGCAAAGAATTCATTTAGCTACTCTGCAATGACCTTGTATTTCTTGAGTGTTCTTTTAGCACATTGATCCTCCAGTGGCTCCACGGATTGTTTGGTGGGCTTCTTGCTTCAGGTGTACTTTACAAAAATTACTGTTATTTTTTGTGTCTTTTGCTAGTTGCTCTTAATATTCTTTTGGCCTGTCTAATTATACTTTTACATGTGACTTGCCAGAGTTTATGCTTTTTTCTATTTTCCGCAATGGGATTTGAATTCCATTTTTAAAAGATGTCTTTTTGTCTCAACACCTCTTTTGCTGTACTGTTTAACGATGGTGACAGTTTTTTGGTCCTCTTACAGTTTTTTTATTTGGGGTATACATATATTTTGAGCCTCTATTATGGTGTTATTAAAATGTTCCATGCAGCATTTCAGTCTTGTGACTCTTCCTTTTAATTTCCATTTAACTAGCCTCCTCATTTTTGGGTTTCCCTTTCTGAAGTTAACCAGACTTAGCATTACTGATGACTCCTCCATTGTAACGGGAACCTGTAAGGCCTGAGACATTTACTTCTCTCAGCATAAGGTCAGACTGGAACGTGGTGTTAAAAAAGAGGCAATAGTATCTTCCTCCCCTTCTCCCAGTATCAACTGTGGGGATTAAATCTCTCAAGGTGAAGAGAAGGAATAGGTTTGAGGCTTGATTGTTACTCCTGATAATACTAGCTTACACTGAAAGAAGAGGTGGCAGTTCTCCCTTCTTCAAAATCTCCTGGAATTTCATTCCCACCCCCTGGATTGTCCAAGACGGATATTTTCAAGGCACTGGTTTGAACTGATGGATTCTCTGGTGAGTTCTTTAAACACAACCTGTCCCACTCGCTCCTTCTGATCTTTTTCTACTATGATTCAAACACATTTAGAAGTTCCAACCTCAGTTGATACTTTTTATTTTATTTTTATGGTCCAATTCTAAAGGATTCTTGAACTATAAAAATGAAATTGCTTCCAATAAAATATAATTGGAGCTGCATTTTAGTTAGTGACAGTCAGATGCTGAAAAAAAAACATGGGTGCAATTATAAAAGTTTCTTGGCACATTAAGGGCATGAAGTTTTTTCCACAGATGATTTTTATTTCTGCTGAGATCTTTCTGGTAAATTTTACTCCTCGATTCATCCCCAAGTCCTTTTCAAATACATCTTTTGTTAGAGACACATGTTTTTAAAAAAAATATTTTGATATTAAGTGTGTGTAGTAGGCTGGGCATGAAATATATAAGTGCAGTAGTTACGAGAACACCATATTTAGAATTTGTATGGCTTTAAAGTAGCAGTTATAGCTCTGATTCTCCAGGCACTTAAAAAAGCAGTGTAAATAAAGAATAATATCACTGAAGTCAATGGATTTACAACAGTGTCAAGCCAGTGCAAGTCTGATGAGAATCATGTTGCTTATGTTTACAGAACCCTTGGATCCTGTGTGCTTGATTTCCTTGAGTAAAAATTAGAAATTTGTGGGTGATGAAATATTCCTGGTTTTGAATTTTTCTGTGGATAATTCATATGATTTGGTTTGGTGCCTGCCCAATCCACTAAAACTCAGCCAGAAATACAGACATTATTCTGCATGGTCTAGTTATCTAAGCTGAAAATAGTGTGGGTAAATATGTTTACTTTTAGGAACAGCAACAAGCTGAGTGAAATCATCGTCTTGTTTCACATTAATGTTGCTGAGCTGGTGACACACTTGTTTCAGGGCTTAAGAAGTCATGAGTTTAACTCCTGCGCTCAGTCTTGCCCTCCTAGGACTTAGCTGCATAAGTAGAACTGTGTGGATTCCCACAGTTTTGATTCACAGGGGTCTGTACAACTTTTTTCATTGGTTTTGTGTGAACTTGCACC
Organism: Chelonoidis abingdonii; assembly: GCF_003597395.2. NCBI lineage: Eukaryota > Metazoa > Chordata > Testudines > Testudinidae > Chelonoidis > Chelonoidis abingdonii. Next base: position 19,617,867 of record NC_133769.1, on the reverse strand, counting down.
CCAAGCATAGCTTTCGAAACAGGTGCTCCAAAAGCAAATCTCAGCTGGAGCTCTAGGGAAAGCTACATTGCAATAGGAATCATGCTTGGCCTTAAACTGAGGCCCCTTCTACTTGTGTCTAATGACTGTCCAGGTGGAATTAAAAATCAGTTTTTAATGTGATAACTTTCAAAGTTTTGTGCATTGTCTCATCTCTCAATGAAAAGATTTCTCATTTTCAGGTGTCTGAAGCACATAATAGCTGCTGTATTTATCTACATAATCATATCACTATCAGCTTTTAATTTAATTATTTTCTTTTATTTTTCTAATATTGGGCCTCACCCTAAAAATGTTCAGTAGATGGAACACTCATTCATTTGTGCCCATTCAGATTTCTTAATAGATCAATTAACATAGGAAAATAACTTTTTTAAAAAAAGATTACATCCTTGACAATATTTCTCATAGAAGGAGAGAGGCACTCTTTCAAATGGCTTGGATGGTAACCATTTGGGTCTACGGAGGTCAAAGCAGTGCCTTAAACTTAGCCTGGAAATTAGGTGGTAGCCAGTACAGTAGATGCAATATGCTCTCTGCCTGAAATAACTCTTGTGAAACTGACTGGCAGCAATTTATGAATGGATTGAAGGCCCAGTCCTATGCAGAGTGCTCTGCAGTGATCCAGCTTCAAGGCGATGAAGGCATGGGTAACTTTTGTAACCTCTGCATCCAAACCAAGGATTCAATCTCTTGCTAAATGACAAGAAGTACTCTTTGCAACTGTTGCTTCTTGGATATAGCAAAGCAGTTTGGGGAGTTGGCAAGATGAATGAGAGAAAATTCTGAGATATTTGTACCCTTCAGGATTCTTTCTTTCTTATTAATTGATAATTTACATATATCTTATATGTCTCTTTAGGAGGTTCAGAGTTGGCTAGAATGTATGTTTTGCAATCTTGTCAGAATGGAGAAAAACTTTTTTTTATTTAACGAGAACAGAAAATGCAGGAATGAGAGAATGCAGAAGCAGCCTTTAGATTGTTACCTTGGGTTGTCAACCTCTTAGATGAACTTTAACTGTGACTGAAAAAAACACAAGCATTTTGTAACAATGCAGATAAATCAGAACCTTTTGTTTTCTGGGGACTGAAGTTCCAGGACACCAGCAATCAGAGGGGCATTATAAGAGGCAGAATTGATAGTATGATGGTTGTCACCCCTGGGGTGTAGTTTGGGAGCTGTGAGAAACTGCTGCACCCTTCTAACACTCAGTTGGGCTGGCCCTGTTCACACTGCTTCCTGAGGTTGGAAAAACAACAGCCTCTCCAAGGCCCTGTTATCACCGAATACAACAGCAGGTGGCCCCACTCACTCAAACTGGGCTACGTGAGTGCAACCAGCAGACACCAGCCAATTTCCCAGCTCCCCAGGAATGCACCCACCTCTCTGGAGCAAAAACTCAAAATTGTACTGTCTTACACTGCACAGAGATTTGTACAAAGTACACTCATAAAGTTTACCCCTCCCTCAATGAGGAGAGGAAATTCAACAGCCCCACCTCCTTGAGCTAAGATTTCCAAACACTTCCCTTCAAACTTACTGATTTAGATAAAGCATAAAAAAGTTTATTAATTACATAAGATAGATTTTAAGTGATTATAAGTGATAGCAAACAGATCAAAGCAGATTACCTAGCAAATAAACAAAAATGCAAACGAAGCTTAACATACTAGATGACTATGATTTGAATTAACAATCTCTCACCCTGACTGATGATATAAGCAGCTGCAGATTCTTAAGGCACGAGCTGCATTTGCTTTGCAGCTTGGCTTCCCCGGGTCTTCCATACACAGGCTAGAAATCCTTTTAGCGTGGGTCCAGCATTTCCCCCAGTTCAGTCTTTGTTCCTCAGATGTTTTCAGGAGTCCTCTTGTGTCAGGAGTGAAGAACAACCAATGACGTCACTCCCTGCCTTATATAGCTTTATCGTATGGCAGGAACCCTTTGTTTCAAAGTTGGTTTCCAGACCAGTTTGTGCTAAAATACAGACACCCCAAAATGGAATCCAAACTCATATGGCTTGGTCACATGCTCTTGCTGAGTAATAGCAGCCATTACTTACAGCCCATCTGGAGTGTTCTCAGGAAGGCTCACCCAGTGGGGGATAAGCTTCTCCTAAGGCCTATTGTTTTTCATAATAGCCTATTACCTTGAATAGGCCCTTCCCAGCCAGCTATCGGAACTGCTGCATGCCTCTAGGAAACACAATTGGGTTGGGGACACAGCCCAGTTGTGTGTCATAGAGGGGCACAGTGGTTTCCACAGCTCACAGACTGCAGCCCAGGGGTGACAACCTCTCACAGCTAGTAAAAAGAAAAAGGAAGTCTGTACCACATTTTGAACTGGCAGTAGTGTGTGTGGCATTTCTTGAATGTGGTAACTACCTGAGCAATATACATTCTCTATGCCAGAAAGACAGTAATTTAAAAAAAATCAGTAAAGCATGACATCATTAAAATGTTCAAGTAAGGATATTATTCTGTGTTTTTACATTCACTGGTTCTTAACTAGAACTGATCAGGAATTTTTCAGTGAACATTTTTTTCATTAGAAAATGCTGATTTGTCTAAAAGATTTCTCAGGTCAAGGATGGAATTTCTGGTCAGAAAACGAGATGCCATCCCGCCACCCCCCACCCCCCAAAAAAATATCATGGTGGCTATAAGACTCATGTTCAAGTCTGTAGTCCACGTGAGTGACATAACTACTGAGCTATTGACTATTCTGATATTTCTCTCTCTCTCTCTTCACAATGTTTTTGAAAGGTCTAGTTTTCACAATAATACAAAATGACATCAAATGTCAAAACCTCAAAAATGTTCATGGCAGAGATTTCTAAGTTTTTTGAACTGCCCCAGTCTTATGCCTTCTGAACAGATGTGCCACAGCAATGCTGGCAATGGAAGGTGATGTGGATCAATGTAAATGCTTTGATGGTTCATACTTCTTTACATATTAAAAGGTATAACATTTTAAGCTTTGAACCTCTTACGGATATCATGCAGTGTAATTGACTGAGTGACATGGTGTAGTAAAATTCACATGTGATTCTATTTTGAGTACTCAAAAATTTAGAGGCTAATGTATCTGAATCTGAGTTAGGTCTGAAGTGGGAAATTCAGATTTGGATGTAGATTATGAATATCCAGGTTTGATAGTGTTCATATCTCTGGTTAAAATCTGTAAAATGAGGATAATCCTTCATGTGTCTGACTTGTCTAGTAAGTTCATTATCCTGCAAAAACTTACACTTAACTTTATACACAGTGAGTAGTTCTCTCAACTCCATTGGGACGTATCCGGTTGCCTAAAATTAAACAAGGGCATAAGTTTTTTTTCAGGATCAGGGACTTAGTTTTTAAATTCTCTTGAGTAGGGACTGTATCTTATTGAGTATGTAGAGCACGTGAGGGCAAATCTACACTTAAAATGCTGCATCACCACAGCTGCACCAATGACGATGCTCTATGCCGATGGAAGAGAGCTCTCCCATTGGTGCAGTTAATCCACCTCCCCGGGATGTGGTAGCTATGTCAGTGGGAGCAGCTCCCCCGCCAGCATAGCTCTGTCTACACAGGTTAGGTCAGTATAACTACCTAACTCAGGGGTTGGATTTTTCACACCCTTGAGAGTCATATTTATACTAAAAAGGTCTGTAGTGTGGATCAGACCTAAGTCCCTGTTGAGGCAACTGTACCTGATACAATGTTCATTTAAATCAACAAAAGATTCCTATTAGTTTGAACCGGCTTTGGAGCAGGCCCTTGGTATTAACTATGATACAAATAATAAAAACAACTGATAATCACATGGTTTTTAATGAGACCTAACTCTAATTCAAACAATCCAAATCAGGTTTGTAATCTTACTGGAACATGCTATTTTGGGAATTTTGCCACACAGCCAGTTTTTGGCTACTTTGTAATTGCCACAGGAGTAGTTTTGTATCATAGTAGTTTGGTCTGTCTGCTGCCTGTCTCCCCAAAATCCAAAAGGAACAGAATCATGCGTGTTTGTTTTCAAACTGAATTCTTTTAGACCTCAGAAAAGTTTTGTACCTAGTTTGAGTTGAGCTTTGGGCAATGGTTTCTGATGGTTTTTACTTTTAGCCAAGCCAGTTCACTCAGCCCTACAGTGGAGATATGGTGCCAGAACCATATGGAAGGGATAGTGCAAGGCGCCTTCTCTCTGCCTTCCGCAGCCCAAGCCTTCCCATTCCTTCATGTTGTCTGAACCCAATCCTGCCCTTGCACGTTGGTGTGCAAATATTGTGAAGAAATCTAACTCAGACAGCAGTGTGGGAAGAATCAAGGAAGGATCAAGGAGTGGGCAGGTCTATGGACCTGCCCCTCTGGCACAAACCAGTCTGCCTGGGATGATACTAGGAAGAGCAGAGCACTGCATGGCCACAAGGCATCCACTCTACCAGTGCTCCTGATGCAGCATGCCTGTCTCAGAGACACTGCTGCTGAGAGAGGCCACTTATCCAGGATCCCTTTACAAACACTTGTAAGGCAGATAGTGGCTTAAAGTCATATTCTTGTCCTTTACATCACATAAAACTATCATGCAGCAAAAACAAAGAATAATAACAGTGTAGCATGTCTCTGTCTAAGCTGTGATTGACATTAATCATACCACTATCTCAGTCTGAATATAGCCAGGGTCCATTCCCTCTTCCCTCCCACTTCCTCTCCCCCAAATTCTAATGAACTGATCAGCTAGAAACTCTTTCAAACTTTTGCCAAGTGAAAATAAATACCAACAGCTGGGGCCAGTGAGAGACTCTTGTCTGCTTTACATCAACATTGAATTGTTTTGTTTGGTTGTTTTTTTGTGTTTGTGTGTGTTTTAATGGACTACCCTCAGTAAAGTATCTGGATGGAATATGATCTAGTGATTAAAACACAGGACTTGCATTCAGACCTATTTCCAGCTCTCTGATCTTGGCCCGATTACCGCTTTGAATTTTCAAAATGTGTTAGTCCCTCCTTTTCTTTGTCTTTTTTTCAGGCCTTTTCTCACCACACTCAGTGTGTCTTTATTTTTCCCCATTTTTTATTTTTTTTCAAGTAGGAAAACACCTACTTCATTATTGTAAATGAATGCGCTAATTAAGGTGGGGAAGGTGTTCCATTATCACTAAGTAATCCAGCAAATAACAGCAGCAAAGAATCCTGTGGCACCTTATAGACTAACAGATGTTTTGGAACATGAGCTTTCGTGGGTGAATACCCACTTCGTCAGATGCATGTAGTGGAAATTTCCAGGGGCAGGTATATATGCAAGCTAACTAGAGATAACGAGATTAGTTCAATCAGAGACAATGAGGCCCTGTTCTAGCAGTTGAGATGTGAAAACCAAGGGAAGAGAAACTGGTTTTGTAGTTGGCAAGCCAGTCACAGTGTTTGTTTAATCCTGAGTTTATGGTGTCAAATTTGCAGATGAACTGAAGCTCAGCAGTTTCTCTCTGAAGTCTGGTCCTGAAATTTTTTTGCTGCAGAATGGCCACCTTAAGGTCTGCTATAGTGTGGCCAGGGAGGTTGAAGTGTTCTCCTACAGGTTTTTGTATATTGCCATTCCTAATATCTGATTTGTGTCCATTTATCCTTTTCC